>NC_041405.2:144393966-144693966 GCF_900747795.2 Erpetoichthys calabaricus
TAAGCACTGATCATGTCGGGTACCCAAACTTTTGCTTTAGGCACTTTCATTTTTTTTGGTATTTTGTACCTGTGAATGATGAACATAAAAATAAAATCTTACTTAAAATATTAAAGAAATGTGTCATCTTTAACTTTATGCCTTTTGGTAATCAGTTCATCTTCTGCTCACTTAACTATTCACAGTAACAGACATTTTAAGCAAGGGTGCCCAAACTTTTGCATGCCACTGTGTATCCTCAAAAGGGGAAAACCTACAACGCAAGAATGAAAACACTAACAAGCCACTGAATTAAATAAGTTCCCTTGCAGGCTAGGATTCAGCCATTGGCTTATAATTAAAACCCTGAGCCCCTGCGGCACCGCCTGGACTGAACTTGAGGACTTTTGTTCTGCTGGAATCTACAGCATTGCTCTACTGGAGTCAGTATTTTGATACATTAAAAGTGAGGCGTCATACCTTGCTTTTGAAGTAAGGATAATGGTCCATGATCCACTGGTAGATGTCACTAAGCAGCAGCTTCTTTTCTGGACATGAAATGATCGCGCTGGAGATGAGGGCGATGTAGGACTGTGCTGGTTTGCCCGCGACTCCAGGGTTTTCACCCTTTACAGATCCCTCTTCTACTTTTGCTTCTGAATGATGCAGCTGGTTCTCATTTTGGGTGCCAGGCACCTCCCGAATATCAACATGCGAGGGTAGTTTCTTAAATGTTCTCTCCCGTTTGCCCTTGTCATATAGAAGGTAATCAATTGTGAAAGCCATGCCCGGCTTCTCTGTCCCAGTGTCACTCATGCACTGCATTGTTCACAATTCCGACTTCACAGGCAACCAGATTCCGAGTGAGAGATTTTTACAATGTGGGCATGCCACACCCCGAACTATGTACAAATTGAATTGGGCCGTACTGGTCAATGACTCCAGAAGCAATTTAAACAAACGCCAACTCTGAGTTCCTGTAGCTTCAACAACTCAAACTCGGCCAACCAGAAGCTCTCAGATTTGGATCTTCCCAGTTCCTCAGCTGGTTGGTAATACCCAACTCACTGAACACATAACCTCTAAAACACCCCTATATATTGGCAAGAAAGTGACCAGGGGATGGGGGGGCACAAGGGTGGGACTGTTAGGTGAGAATATTCCCTTTAATTCCCTCACAGCAGAATCAGCTTGGACAGAGATTATGGAGGAGTACGGCCTGAGACGGGATAGTAATTAGTCCGGATTGCAAGTGCGGCACCACAGAGGGAGGTTGTGGCTCTGACTGCCGAAGCAGCTTTGTTGAAGGATTGGGGTGTTAATCTCCACAAAACACTTGGTGGAAGCCTAATGCTGAGGGAAGTCAATTTAAACAAAGTCAAGGGCTGCTTCTGAGTCAAGTATGACACTTCCAACGTGAAAGCACGACAATCACATTTACACATGAATTTTATGAATTGACTTCTGAGAAAGCAAAGACAATGCAATCAAGAAACTGTACCAAAATGTAATCAGACCACCAGAAAGCCAAATTTCACATTTACTTTACACCTGAGACGATTAGCTGTTTCTGAGAAGAATCTCAAGAATCAACATTAACGCAGCCAACCTTCTACATAGGGTCCAGGGAAATCTAGTGAACATCATGGCCTCCAAGTGAAGGAGCGCAAGTAACCTCTGGAGAGGCAACTAAAGTCCCAAAGATGGCAATGACAGGAACTTCCACTGGAATTCAGGATCACACCAGAGGACACAAATCACTGCCATAACAGAATCTCAAACTGTGGGAAAGAGATGTCAATTCAAGATCATGAAACCCTGTAGACCAAAAAGGGTTTGAGGAGAAAAGCAAAGAGGAAATTCAAGGGAAGTTAGGTGTAGTTAATAAATTAAATAGTTGTATCATGTTTGACAATCCACAGAAGGAGAAGGTAAAAGACAGGAGCATCACTGGTACAAAACCATGGAGGTCTACTTGAGAAATCTCCAAACTGGAATCTGAAGAACCAGTTGTGTTTTAAGCTACGTTCATACTACAACTCAAAGTGACTCCATTTGCATTCTTGGCTCATATCCAACCACATTTGACGGTTTAATTTAGTAAGCAAAATTCATCCTGTAGATTGGACCTATAGACTACATTGTGCAGCAAACAGCTTGCTGGTTTCTATGATCCCTCACATCATTTTGAGGACAGGATATCTGAGAATTAATCCACGTATAATGGCAGCTAGAAAGACAAGTATGAAGCTGTTGCTTTTAGCACAATTAATACTGCCATATCTATAAAAAGAAACCTTTGTATGTAAGAGCGCAACCAGGAGTAATGGGGAAGATATACAGTGCATCCGGAAAGTATTCACAGCGCATCTCTTTTTCCACATTTTGTTATGTTACAGCCTTATTCCAAAATGAATTAAATTCATTTTTTTTCCTCAGAATTCTACACACAACACCCCATAATGACGTGAAAAAATTTACTTGAGGTTTTTGCAAATTTATTAAAAATAAAAAAATTGAGAAATCCCATGTACACAAGTATTCACAGCCTTTGCTCAATACTTTTGTCGATGCACCTTTGGCAGCAATTACAGCCTCAAATCTTTTTGAATATGATGCCACAAGCTTGGCACACCTATCCTTGGCCAGTTTCGCCCATTCCTCTTTGCAGCACCTCTCAAGCTCCATCAGGTTGGATGGGAAGCGTCGGTGCACAGACATTTTAAGATCTCTCCAGAGATGTTCAATCAGATTCAAGTCTGGGTTCTGGCTGGGCCACTCAAGGACATTCACAGAGTTGTCCTGAAGCCACTCCTTTGATATCTTGGCTGTGTGCTTATTGTCATTGTCCTGCTGAAAGATGAACCGTCGCCCCAGTCTGAGGTCAAGAGCGCTCTGGGGCAGGTTTTCATCCAGGATGTCTCTGTACATTGCTGCAGTCATCTTTCCCTTTATCCTGACTAGTCTCCCAGTCCCTGCCGCTGAAAAACATCCCCACAGCATGATGCTGCCACCACCATGCTTCACTGTAGGGATGGTATTGGCCTGGTGATGAGCGGTGCCTGGTTTCCTCCAAACGTGACACCTGGCATTCACACCAGAGAGTTCAATATTTGTCTCATCAGACCAGAGAATTTTCTTTCTCATGGTCTGAGAGTCCTTCAGGTGCCTTTTGGCAAACTCCAGGCAGGCTGCCATGTGCCTTTTACTAAGGAGTGGCTTCCGTCTGGCCACTCTACCATTCAGGCCTGATTGGTGGATTGCTGCAGAGATAGTTGTCCTTCTGGAAGGTTCTCCTCTCTCCACAGAGGACCTCTGGAGCTCTGACAGAGTGACCATCGGGTTCTTGGTCACCTCCCTGACTAAGGCCCTTCTCCCCTGATCGCTCACTTTAGATGGCCGGCCAGCTCTAGGAAGAGTCCTGGTGGTTTCGAACTTCTTCCACTTACGGATGATGGAGGCCACTGTGCTCATTGGGACCTTCAAAGCAGCACAAATTTTTCTGTAACCTTCCCCAGATTTGTGCATCACGACAATCCTGTCTCTGAGGTCTACAGACAATTCCTTTGACTTCATGCTTGGTTTGTGCTTTGACATGAACTGTCAACTGTGGGACCTTCTATAGACAGGTGTGTGCCTTTCCAAATCATGTCCAATCAACTGAATTTGCCATAGGTGGACTCCAATTAAGCTGCAGAAACATCTCAAGGATGATCAGGGGAAACAGGATGCACCTGAGCTCAATTTTGAGCTTCATGGCAAAGGCTGTGAATACTTATGTACATGTGCTTTCTCAATTTTTTTTATTTTTAATAAATTTGCAAAAATCTCAAGTAAACATTTTTCACGTTGTCATTATGGGGTGTTGTGTGTAGAATTCTGAGGAAAAAAATGAATTTAATCCATTTTGGAATAAGGCAATAACATAACAAAATGTGGAAAAAGTGATGCGCTGTGAATACTTTCCAGATGCACTGTAATAGGACAGACTGGCATCAGCCATAATGCTTTGCTTTGGCACACAAGTCTTTTGTTTAAGAAGCACCTGCCAGACCCTCCTATTGACATTTAACTTCAGCTCAAATGTAAGCTCTCGTCACAGGGTGAGCGTCTTCTTTGGAAAACAGTTTCTGATCAATCACAGGCAAACCCATCCAGAGATGTCTGTAATGCATTATTTAATCACTTTGTTTACTAACCAAGAACCATACCTCAATGACTGACAACCATGATGTCCACAACTTTGCACAAATTGTCAACAAAATGGCTGGGCCCTATGTGGACCTAAGAAACCAATGACAAAATGTTCATGTCCTATAAAACCCATTGCAAGCACTAGATCTGTACTCTCTACTGTATATGCTCACTATCCTTGGACTGGCCATAACTCTGCCCTATAGCATGAGCCCCTGTTGACTAGAGTGTGGTTACAACAAAGTCTAAAATGAAAATGATGTTGGGCTTACAGACACCGTGCTCGCTTGGTTTAGTTCTTATTTATCAAATCGATTCCAATATGTACAGAAATGTGCTGACAGTACTCCATCATTATACACAGAAGTTCAATATGGTGTCCCGCAGGGCTCAGTACTGGGACCTTTACTGATTTCACTTTACATGCTTCCACTGGGTTCTATCACTAGGAAACAATGTTAATTTTCACTCGTATGCAGATGACACCCAGTTATACCTTTCATTTAAATCAGATGAAGTTTCTCCGATGTTGTCTTTATTTAGTTGTGTTAGTGAATTAAAGGAGTGGATGAATGAGAACTACTTGTCTTTAAATACAGATAAAACAGAGATGTTAATTGTTGGAGGGAATGACGCTGATCATAACAATATTTTGTCATCATTTAACTCAGTTGGAATCCCAATTAATTCTACTGAATCAGCCCGCAATCTTGGAGTTATCTTTGACTCTAGCACGTCATTTAAAGCGCAAATTACAAAGTTGTCCAAAACATGTTTCTTCCATCTTAAAAATGTTAGGAAATTAAGACGCTTTCTAAATAAACAGGATTCTGAGAAATTAATTCATGCATTTATCTCTAGTAAGATTGACTACTGCAATGCAGTGTTCACTGGATGTTCAAACTGTTCTTTATACAGCCTCAAGTTAATACAAAATGCGGCTGCAAGAATTATTACAAGAACAAGAAAATACGAACACTTAACTCCAGTTCTTAAATCCTTACACTGGCTCCCGGTTAAGTTTAGGGCAGATTTCAAAATCCTTCTTTTAACATATAAAGCATTAAATGGCTGAGGTCCGGCTTACTTGTCTGAACTTATCATGACTTACAAACCAGAGCGCACATTAAGATCTCAAGATGCCGGTCTGCTTATGGTCCCAAGGATTAATAAATTAACAATGGGAGGTCGAGCTTTTAGTTACAGGGCCCCTAAACTGTGGAATGGTCTGCCTGCTACTATAAGAGATGCCCCTTCAGTCTCAGCTTTCAAATCCCGGCTGAAGACTCACTACTTCAGTTTAGCATATCCTGACTAGAGCTGCTGATTAACTGTACATACTGCATCTTTGTTGTTAGTCATTAGCACTAAAACATAAGTAACATGATAGTTAGAATTGGATACTAACCCTCACCTATTCTGTTTCTCTTCTCGGTACTCAAATGTGGCACTTGGTGCCACAGCCCACCTGCCAAGTTGTTTTGCCTGCCTAAGGTAGTCATCCCTGCATGGAGGATCGCAGGAATCGTGAGAATGAGGGGTTCTTTCATCGGATTGGCAGGCCCAACACTGTTTCAGCCGTGGAATGGCCAAATGGGGGAGGCAGCTTGATGGATGAGGTCTCCAGGAGTCTAAAACTAGCCAAATCTTATTATGTGATATTATCTACTGTTAAATTCTGCTCCATACTTCTAAAAATTTTAAAAAAATTTTATTGAGGATTTGTTCTGTGTATTGTATTGTATTGACCCTCTTCTTTTGACGCCCAACCTACCTGGAAAGGGGTCTCTTTGAACTGCCTTTGACAAGGTTTCTTCCGTTTTTCCCTACTAGGGTTTTTTTTTTGGGAGTTTTTCCTTGTCTTCTTAGAGAGTCAAGGCTGGGGGGCTGTCAAGAGGCAGGGCCTGTTAAAGCCCATTGCGGCACTTCCTGTGTGATTTTGGGCTATACAAAAATAATACTGTATTGTATTGTATTGTAAAGTGACCCGTTTTACTCCGAAGGACAACCAGGGATATACTTAGCATTACATGATGCATGATCTTGAGGATGCTGTTGGTACACCAGCAATGTACTGTCCACACTTGCGCACATACTTTAACTAAATCTGGAGGATTCCACCAGGTGTCAGCGCAAGAAATCATCATGGGGAGAAAACGTCTGGTTTCACTGAAAGATGTTAAAAATAAAATTATTTGCATTCTGACAGAATGTCGAGGCAGTATGTGATACCTTTAAATGTTACGTGTCATTTCAATGGGGACTATGCAACGCTTGTATTGCCTATGAAAGAAATGGATGAACAAAAGAACCATGAAGACATTTGGATATCAGCATTGAAGTTTGATGATTTGCATCACTGTATCGAACCATTCATCAAACATGTAAGCACAACAAGTCTGTCGTCACATTTTGATAGCAAGCAACAATGCTGATGTCACATACCAAATCTGAACACACATGCCACCCACATTTTTTGCTGGTACTGCAACTCACGCACATGTCACGTTAAATTTCTGAGAATGAACTCAGAGGACGCATCAAAAGAACACTGGGAACATGCGGCAGACATGATGCATGCACGTAAGCGTGAAGTATAAACTGGCCCTAAGAGTGGAAGATGATCTTTGTCAGATGAGGGCGCCATAAGTCCAAGCATTGCTAAAGTAAAGCATTAGCAAGAGAGACTGTACGTAAAGGAACACTTTTGACTTGCTAAAGAAGGGTGTTGACTGATCACCAGCTACCCAGCTGATGTAAACTTTATGGTAGCAAAGGAGTACCAGTGTTTGTGAAACTGCAGAAGAAACTGCAGTAATGTCCTCAACTACAAGGTGCAAGCAAAAAATGAAGAGGTACTTCTTAGCAAAGGAGGAAGGAACTCAATGAACATCCATCCACGCGTGCCAGAAAAATCTGACCCAGAAGGACAGGAACATCGCCTACACACGTAGTCAACAGGACCCAAACCATAAGTACACCTACTTTGATTCCGAGAACTACCGACTGTAACCTGGTAGTTATGGTAAAGCCAGCTTAAGTATTCTGGTTATTGGTGTCACTGTAACTGAAAAATAACTTTTCTGCTTTTATAACTTTATCTTCCTAATTTCATTTGTAAAGTTCAGAGGAGCACCCCCTCACTTTCTCTCTCTCTCTCTCACACACACACAAACAGACACAGACACAGACACACACACACAGAGGAGCTCAGCATGGGGGATAAACCAAGGCAGACTAGATGTCAGCAAATCAATACCACCATCACAGTGTAGGCAGTAGAAACTTAACTAGCTAAGAACCTACACATTTTGACCACATTAATTGAAAGATCAGAATTTATAAGTTATGTGCCTTTTTTTTATAGGAGAGAAAAAGATCAGACTAAGCTAATGTAAATTTATGTTTTGTGTTGTTATTTATTATCCTTTGTTTGCATATTGTAAAGTTTCTAAACTCTTTTGGGGCTCCCCCCCCAATGGGACAAAGGTCCCAAAATGCGATCGCCACGTCTACGGAAGACAGCCTATTGGTTGCCAGGGCAACCATGGGCTCCCAGCACTGGAGCAGCTCACCGCGAAAACAAATCCAAAAGATTGTGGTTGTGCTATGAGCACCTGCTGTCAATGGGTGATGCAAGAAACATTGTAAATGCTGGGAACAATATTACATGGCCACTGACATGACCATGACCCTACCTGAATGCTGTGTCTGCATATAAGAGAGTGGTAAATTCCATTACAATAAATAACTATGCTGTTCCTGTTTCAAGTGGAATAAAGTTGGTTTTGCTAAAGTACTGTAACTCAGCCTCATGTTTTGGGGTGCAAGACAGCGACTCAAGACGTCAAAATATATCCTTCTTCTATTAATCTTATGTTATAAATAAATCACATTATTTGGCCTACTGAAACAAGCATTTTTGGGTCATTTGCTGTAAAATCATCTATCACCACACAGAAGCACAAACTGAGAAAGTTTTTTTTTTTTTTGGTGGACTTTCACCAATTTATGAACATTGTTCATAAATTATATTGTCACGTGAATGCGTATAGGGAACAGCTGAAGGGCTCTAGTGACTAATTCTACCACCGCACTAGGTGTTGGTGCTGTGTCCTAATGCCTCTCCCTCCCTCCCTCTACAGGGAGGAATATTGATGGCTATAAAACTACTGACGTCGCTTCCAGTGTCAATCCACTTGGACCCATCTCTTCCTGCTGGGAGGACTGAAAAACCAGAAACTCCACCGTCTTTGCTGGCTCTGTCCTGATCAAGTTTGAAAAGGCCTCTCTGCAATTATTGTGTGTTATTTTGCATTTTGCTTGATATTTAAATTATACGGCGTTACCAGGCTGGTACACCAACTCTTTGTTTTCCTTTCATTCTCTTATAGTGTATATAATATAAATGTGCCTACAGTTCTGGTGTCCTGGCTGGAAGGTGAAACAGATCCTAAACACAAAAAAAAAACAGTGAGATGTGGAAAGGTAGGTGCAAAACAGTGGTTTGGTAATTTCAGAATCAAATGCTGAGGAAGAGCATTCGATTACATAAGTCAACCCCTGGCTGCCAGATTCTCTTAGAAAAATATTAAATATACTACAGTGTCCAGACACTGGTCAAGTTACGTGTGTGTTTGTATTAAACATAGCAGAACATTGAAAGGTATCACATGACTGGGGAGGAGAGAGAAGAGAGGTTAGGAGTAGGCACTGATACAGTGTGTTGCTATATCCACCACATGACAAACTTTCAGGATCCCTGATTAAGACCCAAGTGCAGCCATGCAACGGGTAACACTTCAGCACCAAAAAAAGGAAAAATAAATAAATAAGTAAATAAAATCAAAACTGTGCAGCAGTTTCTAGCGTAACCTTTAACCAGTGCATGATCTTCAATTGGCTGGAGCCTAACACAGCAACCTCAAGCACACGTCCTAAGCCAGCCACTCCAGTGCAGGCCCGCTCATGATCACACTTTGGAATTACCAATCAACATGACACACCAAACCAAAGCACCTGGAATAAAACTCACAATGTCATAAGGAGAATCGGCAAGGTCATAAAATATGGAGGAGTATTTCAGATAAAATTAAATAAATACGCAAATAAATATGTAATGTGAAATATAACAAATAAAAACAATATGCAAACATAAATTCCATGAAATGTTTTTGTTGCTTTGTTTTATATACAGTATAGAAAATGTTTTCTTCATTTACTTCAGTGACACCACAGATAACGTGTAATACACCTTGAAATGAAAAACTGTTGTTTTCAGCCATCAGAGGTGAGAGGGCGTGCTCAAGCTCTAGCGAAGACTGTTTTGATTGAGGACCTCTCTCTCAGTAGGGGGTCACACATGTTCTCAACTTTTGACATGTCTAGAAGCCACGATTCCCAAGGCGAGCAAAGTTGTGACTGTGCGTGCCAATTGTGGCCACGACTGCAAGAACAAGTTGGTCACAGTTACCGCACAAAACAGCTACTTTAATTCAGGAAGCTCTGAATTCATCATCATCATCTCAGGATTCAGCACCTGGAGTGTCTGCCTACAAGTGAAGCACTTGATGGCCAAAGATTTAGGTGCTCTTTACTGATAACTCACCAATCAAAATACAGTACTTACTACAGCCTACCCTGTCACCTTTGATGGGAGAAAAGCAAAAGTTTTCATTTCAAGGCATATTTCATGCTGTGTGGAAATAAATAAAGAAATAATACATAAAGGAATAAGCAACAGAAACATTTAATTATGCATTCGATTATTTATGCTGACGTTAGTCACGTTTCACAATACATTTATTTGTGCATTTATTTAATTTTGTCCAAAACATGGGCACAAGATTCAAACTCAGGAATTTACAGTAGATCTGGCAAGGCAGTTTCACTAACCACTACATCACTGTTGCATCCCGAGATTTGGTCTGCTGCAAAGTCTGCACACAGTACAATCTTCTATATAAATAAAACACTATTGCCTACGTGTTTATGGTCGCTCTGATCAATCAGACTGGTCAGTTTAGCTTTGGTGATACAACTGACAGGAACTTCTGGGCAAGACAGGCTAAGATGCACAAGGAGGAATCAAGATGTAATGGGAACGCAGACAGTCACCTTTAAAAAGGTAAGTATTAGTGAGAAAACAAGTGTCTTAGTAGAAGGTAATGGGGTCTTGTCTGTCATGGGTGATAGTTGTGGACACTTTTTGTGACTGAAGACAGAGAAGAAAATTAAAATTAGTCAAAACCTTTTATTAATACATACCAGGCAAGGGTAAAATGTCAGAGAAACACAGTCCCAGGACACCGCGCTTCATCTGCCTCGAGCGCAGATGTCCTTGTTCTTTTATACCTTTCTAATCTCCTGATCGTTGACCATGTAAGCAAAAAATAGCATCCTGACTCATTGTACTTTTCCAGTTTTTGTAAAGTCATTACCCTAAAGGTATATTTTCTTGTCACACACATCATCAAAAGAAACTTCTAGAAAGTATACATGCTTTTTGTCACGCACGCAAAACACAAACAAGTTTCATCACTCTGTCCTATTTTCTATACACACATGCATTTTGTTCAATTACATCTTTTTATGTTTTCACACTCCTCCCTTTTTGAACAAAAAATGATGTGGGCCTATATAATTCTATCTTGAAATGGTTGATGAAGGGGAAGGGGGAGAGAAAATGGAAGAAGCTATACGAGACATGCGCTCATCATGTAGCATATATGCCCTTTCCATAGAGGCGGTAAAGTACTTAGATATTATATAGCGAAACAAAGGGATAATACAACAACCAACCAGGAGGAGGAGGCAAAATGTCACAACCAAAGAAATGAAAACAGATCTTATCCATTGTCCCCAGGATCCGAAGGAGGATGCAAACCACTGATCCCAAGGATTTGTAATGCCAGAATTAGTGGAAAGTTCATTAGAGAGAGCAGTGAGGCCTGCCAATGCACGAGTTATTGATCCATCTGGCGCGGTATTATTTGGAATATATGTACAACAAGCATCACCAAACATAGCACAAACACCTCCCTTTTCGGCAAGTAACATGTCCAAGGCTAGACGATTTTGCCAAGTCATCAGAGAAGTACGATCAAGCTGTTCATGTATGCCTTCAATAGCGTCTTTGGTGAAGTTAAGGAAACGTTGTTGGTTATAATAAAGGTAATTAATCCAGTCTACATTCTTATTAATAGTAATTTGGGGTATGATAGATTCAAAACCAGCTGCGACTTGATCCCTAGCTTTAAATCTGTCTGGGACACCCCTAGGGACTCCAATAGCATCTATGTATACTCCAGGGCCATGAAAGGAGATATCAGTAGGCATATGGAAAAGAGAGCGGGTATGTCGGAAATAAAAAGGAGGTGTGGAATAATATGGGGAGTGAGAGGGAGGTAAGGATAGAAGTCTAAAAGGCATAACTAATTGGATTGGAGCACAGGTACCAGACCAATTAGGGGGAAGGGTGGCAAATAATTTGGACCTACAGCACATCCACCAAATATCTGATCTAGGAGTGGTTTGGGAGAGAAGAAAGGAAGACAGAACGGTGTTCAGAGAAAAGTTAACCTGAAAAGTTTGAGAACAGAAAGAAAATGGTAATTCTCCTACCCATGTCGTTCCATAAGATTTGAAACATGTATAATTTCCTTCGTGAGTTTGAAACATAGGGGTATCCATGTGACGGGTGGGGGAAAAAAGAATAGATAGATTAGAACACTTAATCTTAATTAGAAATCTCCCTAAAGGGTCTGTTCCAGATACATATACCCCTAATACATAAATACCTGAGTTACAATGGTTGTCAGCACATACAATGAGAGGCATGTCCTTTTATGATAGAAAACCGATTTTTCAAACCGTATTTTTGGGCCTCAAAAGGTTGATAACCCCAGTCCTCAGTTCCAGTGTTAGCAAAAACCCATTGCCAGTAGTCGCAGTCACTTCCCCTCATACACACGTATTTGTCAGATCCGGTCCACTGGGCTTGTCGACCAGTCCCACAGTTGATAATAGAGCAGAAATCAAACTGCACTGATGTGGTAATTCCCAACGGGAAAGTCAAGGTGACCAGGGCAGTAGACAAGGGAAAAGAAAAACATAGTAGCACAGCAATCAAGGGTGCCATCTCTTGTAATGTGAGGCGTGAATCCAGGCAGGCAATCCTTCAACTTTCACGGCGTGTGGTGTGGATAGAAGAATTTGGAATGGTCCTCTCCACCTAGGCTGATGCCAGTGTTTTCCTCCGAGTATCTCGAACCAGGATCCAGGTGCCCAAAGGAATTGGTAAATCCTTGGAAAGGGGACTGGTCCTCCAGGCTTGATCAACCTGCTGGTGGATTTCTTTCAACGAGGTTCGCAAACCTGCAAGACTAGAGAGAAAATCATTGGGAGAAAAGGTTTGTTAGTGTGTTTATGAGTCCAGACTCCATCAGAGAGGGACCCTTCTTTGGACCATTTTCTCCTTTCGATATCCGTGGCTGCATTCTGGAAAGAAATAATTTGATTATCAGGGTCCTGGTCATTTCTCTGTTGGAATAAAGAAATTGGTGTGTTATTATATGCAGCCTCTTTAGCAAAGTGGTCAGCTAAATCATTCCCTTTGCTAGCAGGATCCTGTTTTCCTGTGTGAGCTTGACATTTAACAATCGCTAGCTCCGATGGTTTGGTTATAACTTCTAAAAGGGATTCGATCAATTTCTGATGTTGGATGGGTTTGCCAGTACTGGTCTTAAGTTGTGCTTAAAGGTTATCTATGCAACATACTTAAACGCGTCTTTTCCTTCATGCTTATTATTAACAAGGAAAACATACGTGCTTGAACCTTTATTCGTATCAAGTGTGCTGACCACTGCGTCACCATGCTCTTCCTTTATAGTACCTAAAATACACAACTTCCATTCATATTACAATTAGACACACATTCATATCACAATTAGACACACATTCATATCACAATTAGACACATTCCGCTTATCGCCAAAAAACTTGTCTCCCTTCTCATGTAATATTATTAAAAGAGCATTTTCCCTTCAAACTTGATCAGGGTTTAAAAGGAAAAATACTTTTGTATATTTACAAGCCTTAAACAAAAGTGGAGACATTCATTTGCGCTAAACCAATCACACAAATCGATAATTATCTTTTTCAGTTTTTAGTTAGAGCTCTCCAGGACTGGTCTTAAATTCCCTTAATTTCCATAGTGTTCCATGATCATGGCAGACTCCAAAAGCATACCTGGAATCTGTATAAATTGTTACGATCTTCCCTTCGGACAGCTGACATGCTTGAGTGAGTGCTACGAGTTCAGCTGTTTTGTGCACTTAGCTTGATGAAATTTGATTTGCTTCCAGCAGGCGGTCCCCTTGGACCACTGCGTAACTGGTTGAGGGCGCTCCATTTTTCAATTGTAACATTTGACAAAGTACAGAGTACATTCTGATACTCATAGGGATCCCTTTAATACACTCTATAACACACAAAATCACCCAAACCATTTTCAACACACTTCACCCCAGTATTATTCTATATTTACACTATATTTGAAAACAATGCAGCAAAGGAAACAGAAACAAATGGACTCTGAAGAAAAGCAAGTTCAACTCTTCAGGACAAACAAACATAAAACAGCCTCTCATGATGTTAGCTGGTGTTAACACAATCCTGCTCAGCTAACGGCGCCGGTTTCCAGATCAAGGAGACTTCGTTGGCGAACTGAGTCAGCGACAATCAAGGAAGAAAAACTTCCGTGGCGATCCAATTACGACAACAAGGACAAATCCAACTATCGAGAAACCACACGGTACGATACCACAGCAAGACCGCATTCCCAGAAAAAGGCTACAGTCACAGAGAATATTAACTCACAAGAAAAAAGAAAAGGACAGAAGAAATTTCATGAGAACTACATCCGTGCTTGCTAATACAGCTTCTGTTGTTGCAGCCACAGCACGAAGACACGGAGGAAGTGCTGCGGCCACTGGATCCAGTTTTTTAGAAAAAATAAGTCACCGGTCTTTGTTTATCTCCATATTGTTGCGTCAGTACTGCATTCATAAATCCCTGCTTTTCGTCCACGAACAAAGTGAATGGACGAGAATGATCAGGCAAACCTAGCGCGGGCGCAGATAAAAGAGTAGCTTTGAGGTCACGGTCACAGAGAGCCTTCTCAGCCAGTCATTGCAACGGCTGTGCTCTTTCAGTAAAATTTAGAACCCACTGTCTGCAGTGGCTGTAATGCGATTTTACAGTTGTTTTGATTAGCTGCAGCTTAACTTTTAGAAACTTTATGGCCATTGTCCCCCAAAAACATTCTGGGTATCTATTGTCCCCCAAAAACAGCAACAATTTCTGGGTATCTATTGTACAATTTTCTTTCGTAGCGCTACTGTATCCCGTCCGGCCAAAAGCCTTCTATCTACATACTGTATCCCGTCCGGCCAAAAGCCTTCTAAATTTTTGGGCAAGAGCTTAACCAGAAACACAAAGGGCTTCTCTGTATCCCTGAGGCATGACGGTCCATGTCCATCGGCGGTACCGCGTTTGACGAGATCGGGATGTACGGCGGAGATGCCAGCCTCTGCTTCGGGAGACAAAGGATATTGGGCACGGTGCGGGCGGAAGGAGGATTTCGGGTGGATCACCAGAGGCTCACAGTGGGCTATCCTTTGAAACACTACTTTAGTTATTAAATGGTCAGGAGTATCAAAAATACCTGGAGTAACTTGTAACCAGTCTGTTCTTTCAAGACATTTTTCTTCCCATGGTCCTATTTTCTCCCATTTAACAGTGTGAGATTTAGCTAAGGAAAAATATGAGGCACTATTTTACCAAGATAATATATGTGCTGTGAGCATGTAAAATGAACAGAAGCAGCTGCCTTTGTGGATGAAATAAAAACACAGTAGATGTGAAGGGTTTCGGGGCAAGTACCAGAAGTAAGGAAAGATTCTAGCCAGGTGGTGTCTACTTCTATAGGGAAGTATTGGGCAGGGGCCTGTAAATTGGGAAAAAGACAAGGGGAAAAAGAGTGTAGGGCTTTGAGGAGAATGGTGTGTAGGGAAATATCTAAAGTCCATGCTGCAAAAGAGGGTTTGGGGTAAGGGGTAATTTGACACAACAACTTTGGGGTTGAACAGAAAAAACAAAGCTGATTCAAACTTGAAAAAGGTGAGGTTGTCCAGAAGCAGTAAGCACAGTAACAGTTTCGTTCGAAGCAGGGACCTTTGCCAGCAAGCGAGTGGCACCAGTATCGATTAAGAAAACAGTCTCAGTGCCATCAACGAACAATGTCAGTAAAGGATCAGTCTCTGAATTATGAGTGAGCAAAGGTAGTTGAAAAGAGTGGCTGGAGGTCCCAGTGTTTTCCTATGGCCAGTATTGTTAGTCAGGGGTGTCAGAAGAAACAGGTGGAATAAGGGGAGGTGGGGGCTGTTGCTGTCTGTGAGGGCACTCTCGACGAAAATGTCCAGTTTCACCACAGGCGTAACAAGAGTAGGAATTAACATTGGAATTAAAGGGAGAGGGAATAAAAGGATTCTTAGTGTGGTCAACAGGAGGAGCTCTAAAACCACCTCGTCCTCTTCCTCGTCCTCGTCCCCTTCCTCTAAAGCCATATCCTCGACCTTGGTCAGGAGCATTCCTGGTATAATAGTTCATCTGTGTTGCCAATAATTTGGCATGAGAGTTCGATTCGGCCTGTTCAGCATGTCGTTTGACTTCATCAAACGTGGCACTTTCCCACTCAATACAGGAAGTGCGGACTTTGTTTTGTATATCAAGGCGCAAACCGGAAACAAAAGGTGGAATTGCAGCTCGGGTGCGGTCATCAGCATTTCCCAAGCCCGAGTGATTAGCCATAAGGTCTTGAATCCTATGTGCCCATTCATCAACTGTTTCGTGTCTCTTTTGTTTTGCAGCAGAAATAAGGGACCAGTCCGTTCCTTTTTTATATTTTTCTGCAATATTTTGTCTCAACGCCTCCCATTGTGGGTTAAATTCGCCTTCTCCACCTATCCCCTGTCCTCGAGTTAAAGCTGGGTTCCATACCCATGGAATGTCATTGCGGACACCCCTGCTAACAGTGGCCCATGTGGTCCCAAACTTTCGACGAAGTACCTGGGTCCATTCAGCAGCATTAGGCTTATACATGCTATCTAACTGATCAAGTTGTTCAACAAATTTTAGTCCTCCTACTTCCTTTGGATCTGGAAGTGCATTCACGACATCTTTTAGTTCTTGGATGTCCCAAATCCGATTTATCATAACTGTTGTGGGATTTTGGGGTCCAGCTGGATGGGCAGGGTTATAATGGGGATTGGGAACTTCTATTAAAGGGCAAGTAAGTGAAGGTGAAGGATTAGAGGAGAAAAAAGTTGGAGCTGGTTTGTGAGTGGAGGTTTGACTTCGAGTGCATTTGGAGACGGGGGTTTGTGTAGTACAGGGTGAGTCATAGTGATCTGTGCCTGGGGAATCATCAGGGGAAACTTCTGCTAGTTGTAGTGCAGGGGGGGGGGCAGTCGGAATGGGGAATAGAGGAGGGGATAATAGAGGTGCCTGAGGTTGGTTCTGAGGAGGGGAAAAAAATAATAGGATAAATCTAAACCTGTCTTCTTTACTATAAATTTTCTAGGAGACCCATTTTTACGGGGCGTCTGTTGATCCTCCGAAAATAATCCCTCCAGCACTAATGATTTTGATCCCCCTGTGCGGCGATTAACAGGCTTACTGTTATAAGTTCCCATTATGTCCCCTTGCTCTCCCAGGTTCTGTATTTAATTTTCCAACTATATACTGATTCGCCTAATCCCTTGTACGTATGAATCAGCAAGGCATTAAGTGTGCCACTCACTAAACCTAAACTGTTCCCTTCTTAGTTTCAAGGGGAGACACCTAACTATCGGTCCTGTCCCAGTTCCCAGGAGAACACGGTATTGTTGCTATTAGTATGTAGATTTATTTATTCCGTCCTAACAGCAATCCTGTAATCTGTGCTCTTTTCGGTTTATATTTCCATACCACCCCGTTACTCGTCCCATTAGCCTGTCCGCTCACATCCCCGGATTCCAGCTCAGGTGACTTCGTGTCCGATTCGGTTCAGCAGAATACTACATCAATACGTCCAGCCGAGTCTAGGATATGGGTGAGGCCAGTATCCTTTCGTCAGACCTTTCGTATGCGTCAAACTGCTTGGGTCAAGTCTCCATCACCTTAAGCAACCCGTTGAGATATGAGTATGACTAGACGGTCAACAGGAAACTCGCCCTCCCGTTATTTAGAAAATAAAAAATATTCGGAAATCCCCCGGTGCTTACCCCAGCCTGGAAGTGTGCAAGCTCTGTCTGGAAATCCGTTCAGTCACCGTGGATGTAGCAAAGAGGAGACCAGGGGCTCCTCACGCAAGAACTGTTTCAGGACAGGGCAGTCCTAACTTTTGCCGGAGCTGCATGCTCTGCTGCCGGAGCTGAAGTTGACGGCAGTCCGCTGGTAAGACGGATCACTGAAATGGTCTTGCCGGAGGAGTCGACCGGCCGTCTCTTGCCCCACGTCCGGGCGCCAAAAACTGTGGACACTTTTTGTGACTGAAGACAGAGAAGAAAATTAAAATTAGTCAAAACCTTTTATTAATACATACCAGGCAAGGGTAAAATGTCAGAGAAACACAGTCCCAGGACACCGCGCTTCATCTGCCTCGAGCGCAGATGTCCTTGTTCTTTTATACCTTTCTAATCTCCTGATCGTTGACCATGTAAGCAAAAAATAGCATCCTGACTCATTGTACTTTTCCAGTTTTTGTAAAGTCATTACCCTAAAGGTATATTTTCTTGTCACACACATCATCAAAAGAAACTTCTAGAAAGTATACATGCTTTTTGTCACGCACGCAAAACACAAACAAGTTTCATCACTCTGTCCTATTTTCTATACACACATGCATTTTGTTCAATTACATCTTTTTATGTTTTCACATAGTCAAAAAGTGGACAGGAGGCAAGCAAGAAGTCTTGAAGGCTTAACAGGAATGCACATGAGAAAGGTAACACTGGGCAAGAGAGGTTCAGACACACACATATATTGAAGAAAGGCCTAAGAGAAACACTAAAGTTACAGGAGATATCAAATATTTTTTATATATTCTATTACCTGTGATCAAGATTACATGGTTAGTAAGACGAATCAGAAAAAAGTAATTTGAAGTCACTCCCAAATCTGAAGAAACTGTTGTCAACAGGAGTCAGTTCCACAGGCAGATCCAGACCTCCTCCAGCATGTCCAAAAAAAAAAAAAAAAAAAAAAAAAAAAAAAGCCTTAACCCAGGCAGCTAGCCCCTAAACTACTACCTGCAGGCTTTAGTATGTCAATGCCCAAAATGAGAGACTAGCTTTAAAGTTAAAAAAAAATAATCATAATCATATGGCTTGCTAAAACTCAAAGCAAAGTATCTTTATAAAGTGAGAATTTAATAAATAAATCAAAAAAAGGGGGGGGATTAGAAAGAGGATTTGCCTAAAAGTCAATCCAAGGCAAATTAGGCCTAAAACCCAATCAAAAAAAGTAGTATCCAATAACAAAGTTTAATCAAGAAAAACCAGAAACATCAAAAGAAAACAATACTCACAGTAACCCATAAACACCACCCCATGATCCATTTCTGACACCGTGTCTCTGATCAAATATAAAAGAAGATGAAGGACCCAACAGCAGTGATGGCAGGGTGGCCTCACCTCCTAGGGTTCCATCCGCAAAGCACAAGGAATGTCAGACCCAATTAAAAACATAGGTTTGCTTTTTGTTATTTGTGTACTAGCAGAAATTACATAAAGACATGAAAAACAATCATTCAAACACAATAAAACTGAAAATACACATACGCCACTGACAGCAGACATCAGAAAAGAAATCATCTGGAAGAAGAGACATTACTTGGAACTATTCCAGCTAGGACATTGCACCATCTGAAAAAGAAGCAAGCAAGAAACCATAGACCTTGAGCAATCTCAACTGCCACGCTATAGTCCACAGAAACTAAACAAAAATATCAAGACTAGAAAACTGAAGGTACAACTTAGAGTTACCCAAACTGGAACACCATTGAGGCTCATGGTCAATAAACAGAAAGCAAGAATGATCTACATGTTTAATCATAAAAGTGTCCATGAAAGGCAATCTAGTCTCCAATGGTTATTTTTAACAGTTGACTGTTAATCCTGGAAATGCCTAAGAAATGTTTCTGAGCTTATTAACCTCGTTTTACACGTACACTCCGCAATACTTACCTTGGTGCAGACCAAACTTGCTCTCAATTTCTCCCGCTGCAGTTACTGAAACCCTGAAAAGATTTAAACACAGATAGAAACTTCCAGACAAAAGTTTAGCAACACAGAGAAGCGTTCATGTTTTTGATAGAAATTAACTTTTTTTATCCAGATACCATTAAACTGATTTTAAAATATAGCCAAGACATTACTAGTAGTATTACTGCTTGAAATGACAGTAACAGCTATTAAAACCAGGAATAACATCTTGGCTATTTTTTAAACATCAATTTAATGTTTATCTTGACCAAAAAAGGAATACATTTCTAATATAAACATGAGAATTCTTAGATGTGTCAAATCTTTTGTCTGGTAGTATACTTAACAAGGACAGGCTACACTCAAAAGTTTTGCACTAAATACCCTAACAAAGGCCAGGATCACAGACCACCATCTACTCTCAGTTCATTGAATACAAAGTCTAAATCACTTATTTCATATCTTCTTACAAGTACACTCACACACACATTGGTTAGTTTACACTTAGTATTTGCTTTTACATGTCCATATTTCCCAACATTCTCCAATTTATTTTATGGGAGGAAGAAAAATGCACTGCCATCCTAAAACTCAAAATTTATGTGCTCAGTAACCTATCGCTCTGCCCAAAATTCCTGTTTAGATGCACATAAACTATGCTAACTTTTCTTTTGAGAGTTACAACTTGTTTACACAGTTTTTATTCACTTAAAAGCTGAAACTAAATAATGATATAAAACATTCACACAAATTAAATATGACAAATCTTATTTAACAAACTGTAAAAAGAACAATATTTTTTCACCCCAATGAGGCACTGTCTGAATAAACCAACACCCAAGCACCAAAGTAAAGAAGAAGCAAACAAAAGGATCGACAAGTAGGATGCCAGAGTACACAGCGGTCAGAAAAGAGAACTAGACTCATACCAAGTGAGAGATAATACAGTATGTTTATCATTATTTAGTTTCAGCTTTTAGATAGATAGATAGATCTATCTATCTATCTATCTAAAAGCTGAAACTAAATAATGATATAAAACATTCACACAAATTAAATATGACAAATCTTATTTAACAAACTGTAAAAAGAACAATATTTTTTCACCCCAATGAGGCACTGTCTGAATAAACCAACAGCCAAGCACCAAAGTAAAGAAGAAGCAAACAAAAGGATCGACAAGTAGGATGCCAGAGTACACGGCGGTCAGAAAAGAGAACTAGACTCATACCAAGTGAGAGATAATACAGTATGAAAACATAAGCAAAAACCCAACTGGTTGGACTGTATAAAGAACCATCACAAGACAATGTCAGAATTTGATAAAATATTATTTATTTTTTATATGAACATATAAAAAAAAAAAAGAAAAAGAAAAAACACTAGACACTGAAACATTTACACCGGGGTGTTGGCTGTGTTATTGTTAAGGAAATGAACACTGTAATCCCCACACCATCATCCCAACGTTCCTGCCAACTACATTCTAATAACCACCCACCCTACCCACCCGTACCACCCCCCCCCACCCCACCCCAAGCAAACAAGCTCGTAGTGTTCAGTACCTGGAACCAACATTTCTCTAGCATTTATTTAAAATGCTTCTAAGAATTAAAAGCTTCTAGGCATAGAAAGACAATTCTTTCACAACAGAAGAACAGATCACGTCCTTTGGGGAACGTCGACTCCACACAAAACTGCTGAATAGCCATTCAAACAACTGTTCAAAAAACAGCGCAATCAGAGTTGCTACTAGTCAGGGAAGGGAGATCAAAAAAGTAAAATCATCTGAAAAGTAAAAAACAAAAACAGGCTTATGGTTCACTAACTGTCTCCGAAATAAAGAGGGATGAAAAAAATATGTATGTTACAGTCTGGGTGGCACCTGGCTTCTCAAATGCATACCCACCCTGTCCCTGCATGCTTGCAGTCCACTTCTTGTCACTTAGCAGAACTCTACATTCTCTTCTAAGGTATAATCAGATACGCTCCAACTACTACAGCATCCTCCAAAGGCTCCTTCACAGTCCACAACCAAGGAGACTTTGCACCCTTGTCCAACACAAGTTAAACATCTCTCACTCAATCAACAGGATAAATTAAAAGTAAAGAGAAGAAATGAGAAAATGGAGGAGTGGTGGAGGAACTGCCCCATACTAAATTGATGGAAATTAAATAAACAGAAATCCAAATCAGACAGACCAGCAAGGAATGCTGAATGCAAAAATCATGCTACGATTAAAAAAAAAAAAAAATAATAATAATAATAAATAAAACTCCATCCCCTTCCCTGATACATTGAAACTTTTTTTCCAACTTCTTCTCTTGTTGTTTTTTTTTTTGTTTTTTTAAATAAAAGCAAAGATTTTAAATGCTCAGCACACATTTCACCACCTTCCATGTTCTTCCTGAGGTAGATATCAGTTTCTCATAAAAGCAAAACGAGTAGCTTTCACGTTGCAACTGTTTTTCAGAGCTCACGTTTGCTTGGCTTCATTTTCCAATGGTGGAGTTTGTTACGTGGGGGGGTTAGGAGGTGGATAGGGCAGGGGGATTAAGATACCAGAGGTCAAGGGTTTTGAAAGACGCTGCGCAATCCATTTACTTGGATAGGTGTGTGGACATAGGCAGGTCAAAGGAAAATTAGAAAATGCATTGTTGCTCCAACACAGCCTTCCTCAAAATCAGAAGCCCACCAGCCTCATATCCAGGGCCATGCTTTACACCACCTCATTTCTCCAAAACCTGACCCCACTTACACCCCTCAGAAAGGCTGGGACCAGTCTGTATTAATTTACTTACTTATTTACATGTCTCAGACCAGTGTTTCCAGAGAGGCCTCTCAAATCTAAGTTGAACATGCTGTTGAAAATAATTTGTTCAAGTTAAGTAAAATTAAAAACCATTAATAATAAAGCCCTGAAAACTGAACGTCGAGCAAAGGGTGGACATTTTTGAGGATGACAGACAGGTGGAGACAAAGCCTATTGGGCGCTAGACACCCTGTGAGTGGGCAAAAAGGGTCCAGATGGGAGTACAGGGTTGGGAATTTAGGCTAGGTGTGGAGGGGTTACTTGGGATTATTTGCAGTGGTGTATTTGTCTCCAGTGCCCAATTCACACACTTCAGCGCGTCCAGTGGACTGAGGTTCGCATTCACAGATTCCAGACTGGTGGACGCTTCGGTAGTCAGTAAGCAGTGACCAAGTCCTTGTCATAGTCATAACGTCCCCTCTTTTGAGGTGGCCTCTCTTCGCTTTCCTCACTTTCCCCCTCACTGTCCCCATTTGCTTCTTCCTCAGATGAAGAGTCCAGCGTTAGATCCACCACTACACCAACTGCAGACTTCCCATTCTGGCTTGTGCTGCTATGTGCTGGAGAGTGTCCATTTTCTTCAGGGGACCCTGATTGGAAAAAAGCAAGTTAAGTTTTGATCAGGAATTACAAACACCCGGACACTAAATTCAGAAATATGCTCCCAACCGCCCTCTAACTGCTTACCAATCTCCAGCACAGGATACTCTGGTGTGTTGCTCTGCTCCCTCTCTTTTTCCTTCTCCTTCTCTGCTTTAATTGGGCACCAAGAGCCATCAGATAAATACTCTATTTCCTCAACGTCCTGTGTGTCTTTCAAAATTTCCCACAGCAGTCTGGAGAAACAAAAAGGAAATAGCATTATGAGCACAGTATTCGAAGAGGCCTGTTAACTTGAGATGGGAACATATAAGGACATAGCCATTCGTTTAGAATAAAAAAATCTGTATATGTCTGTATACATATACATCGAGATTATATAATAATTGTATAAATATGTCAACTTGTGAAACAAAACATGTACCTATTCAAATTTCAAGTTTATTTGATAGTTTTTTTTACCTGATTAGATCACTTTTCAATTACGGTGTTATTTTATGCTTGTACCATGTAATTTCTTTGCATTGTTTGTAAGTTAAATAACAGTTAAAAATAAAACATGCAACGTAGTTAATAAACTGTTACTAAAGATGATTAGACATTCCCCAAATTTTATATAAGACTCTAGGCCTGTCTTTAACTCTTTCATTCTGGTTATATGAGGGTAAATGGGTATGTAAGTGATTTTCTTCTGCATTTGCAATGTTGTTTGCTTATTAGCTTTCTTTTTCAAATAAAAAATTAAATGTAGGTATAAAAAAAAAAAAAAAGTTCAGGCAATCCAAAAAAATTCAGAAAACAACTTGTTTCACTTGTTGAACACTAAACTTCAGACAGAAAGGCCCACAAACAAACAGCAACTGAAAGCCGCTGCAGTAAAGGCCTGGCAGAGCATTAAAGAGGAGGAAACCCAGCATCTGGTGATGTCCAGGAGTTGAAGACTTCAGGCTGTCATTGCCAGCAAAAGGTTTTCAACCAAGTATTAGAAATGAACATTTTATTTCCAGTTATTTAATTTGTCTAATTACTTTTGAACCTCTGAAATGAAGGATTGTGTTAAAAAAATGCTTTAGTTGCCTCACATTTTTATGCAATCGTTTTGTTCACCCCACTGAATTAAAGCTGAAAGTCTGCACTTCAACTGCATCTGAGTTGTTTCATTTAAAATTCATTGTGGTAATGTACAGAACCAAAATTAGAAAAAAGTTGTCTCTGTCCAAATATTTATGGACCTAACTGTACAATATAGTACAAATAAGCTATGCAACATATGCATATCACTTAGAAAATGCATATCTTAAGAGAACATATTACATCATATACAGATATGAAATTTGCAGCCCAAAGCCATGACACCTTGTGCTTCTGACCAGCATCTTACAGAACAGTCATGTAGGACTTTAAGGGGCTATGTGTAGAGCTAAAATGGCCATTTCATCGTGCAGATTAAAGAAACCGCTTGCTGAATTCACCACCCTGACACAGATGAACCATAGCTCTAGTCAGTTAAAAGCACAGAAGGCAGAACCGCATCAGTCTGAGAGTAAAGTAGTCCTGCTAGGTGAATACTGTATCACTAGTCTTTGTCATTTACTGCTCTCTAGTTTCCTATACCAAAGGAAAGGCAGAGTCCAAGAAAAGACCTAATTGCTGTGTGGGTTACTATTTATTATTTTTCTCTGCATTCTTCCTCAAATCCTCCTGAGGCATGTCAAAGGACATGCATCAGATCCTTGCTAGATAGTCTGCTGCAACTCCATCATCTCTTCATCTACCTCACCCAGCCCGTGAAGATACTGTATGGAGGCTGTAATATTTTTTTCACAAACCCATATAACATCACAGCACATTTCTAAAGGACCAGACTTTCAGGGTCTCCAAAATCTTAATCTGAGTTTCTCACACCAATACCAACTCCCACTCACAACCCCAGGAGCCACTTGCTTGTAACACCTTTCAATCTTCCTTTAAATAACTAATGCAGTACTGTGCAGTACATACTTAAATTTTTACTTAACAAGATTTAATGTTAATGCTGATAAGTTGTATACAATAGAATAAACAATGTTAATGAATCTGAGATTTTTCTTTCAGTTTATTCCTTAGGCAAAAACAAATTTAACTGCAAAATTCGAAAGAATCTTTACAATTTACAGTGCACTGACGAAATATGAAGAATTTTTGTAATTTACAGGACTCCCAAAAGTGTTGCAGCCAGAGCTGCAACTATAATGTAAACCACAGGATATGTGTGTGTGTGTATGAACTCTATTAACATAAAATTAAAGTAATTAAGAATTCAAGAATATAACAGTTATTCAGGAAATATTAAATAAAAATATTATGAAATATCACGAATATTTGCTCCAGTGTAATTTGTCTTTTTCTGTATTTAGATATTTGCACATCAGTTAAGTAATAAATGCCAGACTGGTTACTACCTAAGCCAACATGGAGGCAAAATAAAATGGAATGAATCAGTATGTAGTGAACAACATACCATTAGAAATGTATTTCTGACTAATCAACTTTATACCAGGACCAGTCCTGTCCATATATCAATCACATGCAATACACAGGTTTAAGTAGTCTTCAAAAATGACATTTTTCCACTACGGAGCAAGTCGTAAAGGTGCCCGATATAACAGAGATTAGTTATGAGTCAACTGAATCCATTGTTTATTAACAATTCAATGAGAGCAAGTTCTGTATATGCTGGATACCATGAAATGAAGTACCACCACATCCAGTGCTCCAAGGAGAACCTTATGCTAATGAATTTGAATTATGGGAAATTGAAGAAGAGATTTATAACTTAGGGTGAAATATGATTATTATGACCCAGAGTCCAAACAAAGGCACAGTGCTTCACCAGCACCAAAGAAATTCAAGATGCAAGCCAGTGCCAATAAGATCATGCGTACAACTTTGCTATGGACGTAGTCTGTGTTGATTATCTGCCTCGAAAGCCCCATAACATTATTTGAAATCACACTGATTTGTCATGTGAAAAAAAAAATTGGAAAAAGGCAGTGAGGAATGTTTTCTATCACTACCCCATCTTACTTCATGACAATGTACCATTTTGTACAGACTGCAAACGTTTATCTGCAAAACTGAGTTTGAAGAGATGCTAGTCCCACCCTATTCTGTAGAGTTGGCCCTGTGTGCCTATCACTACTAGGTCTCCAATCTGAAGGATAACATCCAATGGAATATGCTATGCCAACAATGAAGATATCAAGTATTCACAAAAGTGGCTGTAGAAGCAGGAGAAAATGTGTGGTGTGACTGTTATAACGTGTATGGGTGTGCCCAGGAATGCTAGTAAGTATTAAAGCCCGTTTGGTTTTATTGGTGTTTCTCTTAAAAGAACAAGCTCAGACTTTTTTGATGACCCATATAAAGAGGTTGTTGACATATATTTATTATAATGAATCAAAGTCTGTGCTACATGTACAGTACAGAAGAAAAATTGTAATTCATTTATGATAAAGAAAGGAGTGTCTATTTAAAAATGTATTAACACAACCTCTAGACTCTTTATTATACCATTAACAATGTAAAAGTGAGCATTTGTGGACTACAAGTGCTAGCATGAAAGGAGTTATTCCATTGATTTTGAGCAAGTCACAGGAGGAAAACCTATGTCGTTCTGCTGCGTTTATCTTTTGCCTCCATGTAAAATGTAAATCTAGCCTGTAATAAAGCTCTGCAAACTAAGAAAGAAAAGGGAATGCAGAGTATCAGAGGATTTTTTTTCTTCCTCAAATGATTAATTAATATGGGATTGAGGAGTGTTCAACACCTTGTTTGACATATGTGTCACGAACAGATGAGTGTTTGAAAGTAATAAACTATTAAGCAAAAATTGCACGGTAATAGATTCCTACCAACAAGTATCTCATATAGCTATGTACAAGAATGCACACTCCAGAATTTTAAACATATTTGTATACACTACATTACCAACTAATTATTAATTAATCCCCCCACTACTAGCATAAGGGGTCATCACAGAAGCATCACCTCAAAACTTAATTTGGACAATGTACCAATATGTGTGATATATATGGTAAAATGGAGTCTTATTCTTGAGACTGCTGTCACACTTGAAGTCCCTTTCCAGTAATAAAAACATTTAAGTGAGATAAATGGACAGATGTTTTTTTTTTATTATGTGCTATAAATTAACATTTTTCCCAAAGGGATAACATTTCTAGCTAAACATCAGTCAAAGGAAGAATAAATGCAATATTTAAAATACTGCAACAATACTGCACTGTAGGGTCACTGGCAAATACAATTACTACATAAGACAAGATTTTATCAAAAGCCCAGAAATTATTTTAATTCTAGTCACCCCTTAAGAGCCCCTCCCACACACACTCACTTATATACAGTGCATCCGGAAAGTATTCACAGCGCGTCACTTTTTCCACATTTTATGTTACAGCTTTATTCCAAAATGGATTAAATTCTTTTTTTTCCTCAGAATTCTACACACAACACCCCATAATGACAACGTGAAAAAAATTTACTTGAGGTTTTTGCAAATTTATTAAAAATAAAAAAACTGAGAAATCACATGTACATAAGTATTCACAGCCTTTGCTCAATACTTTGTCGATGCACCTTTGGCAGCAATTACAGCCTCAAGTCTTTTTGAATATGATGCCACAAGCTTGGCACACCTATCCTTGGCCAGTTTCGCCCATTCCTCTTTGCAGCACCTCTCAAGCTGCATCAGGTTGGATGGGAAGTGTCGGTGCACAGCCATTTTAAGATCTCTCCAGCGATGTTCAATCGGATTCAAGTCTGGGCTCTGGCTGGGCCACTCAAGGACATTCACAGAGTTGTCCTGAAGCCACTCCTTTGATGTCTTGGCTGTGTGCTTAGGGTCGTTGTCCTGCCGAAAGATGAACCGTCGCCCCAGTCTGAGGTCAAGAGCGCTCTGGAGCAGGTTTTCATCCAGGATGTCTCTGTACATTGCTGCAGTCATCTTTCCATTTATCCTGACTAGTCTCCCAGTCCCTGCCGCTGTAAAACATCCCCACAGCATGATGCTGCCACCACCATGCTTCACTGTAGGGATGGTATTGGCCTGGTGATGAGCAGTGCCTGGTTTCCTCCAAACGTGACGCCTGGCATTCACACCAAAGAGTTCAATCTTTGTCTCATCAGACCAGAGAATTTTCTCTCTCATGGTCTGAGTGTCCTTCAGGTGCCTTTTGGCAAACTCCACATGGGCTGCCATGTGCCTTTTACTAAGGAGTGGCTTCCGTCTGGCCACTCTACCATACAGGCCTGATTGGTGGATTGCTGCAGAGATGGTTGTCCTTCTGGAAGGTTCTCATCTCTACATAGAGGACCTCTGGAGCTCTGACAGAGTGACCATCGGGTTCTTGGTCACCTCCCTGACTAAGGCCCTTCTGCCCCGATTGCTCAGTTTAGATGGCCGGCTAGCTCTAGGAAGAGTCCTGGTGGTTTCGAACTTCTTCCACTTATGAATGATGGAGGCCTCTGTGCTCATTGGGACATCCAAAGCAGCAGAAATTTTTCTGTAACCTTCCCCAGATTTGTGCCTCGAGACAATCCTGTCTCGGAGGTCTACAGACAATTCCTTTGACTTCATGCTTGGTTTGTGCTCTGACATGAACTGTCAACTGTGGGACCTTATATAGACAGGTGTGTGCCTTTCCAAATCATGTCCAATCAACTGAATTTACCACAGGTGGACTCCAATTAAGCTGCAGAAACATCTCAAGGATGATCAGGGGAAACAGGATGCACCTGAGCTCAATTTTGAGCTTCACGGCAAAGGCTGTGAATACTTATGTACATGTGCTTTCTCAATTTTTTTATTTTTAATAAATTTGCAAAAACCTCAAGTAAACTTTTTTCACATTGTCATTATGGGGTGTTGTGTGTAGAATTCTGAGGAAAAAAATGAATTTAATCCATTTTGGAATAAGGCTGTAAATATAACAAAATGTGGAAAAAGTGAAGCGCTGTGAATACTTTCCGGATGCACTGTACATGCAAGTCCCTTCATGGAGAAAAAGGTATAAAAATAAAACTCCAACTGATGTCAGGCTGCATGTAGATTCCCACAAGTCCAGACACAGACAATGAAAAGGAGACTAAATTATGTTAAGACAACTGCCTAACAAAATCCAATGTCAAGTGTGTCAAAATATATCTTACAGGTGTGATCCCTACAGTTTAATTTGAAATAACACACAAAAAATACATGAGAACACAACAGAGGATTAAGTGAATTTCTGGAGTAGCCCCCAGCAAAAGTGATCTATGTTATACAGTTGATGTTTTCATCAAATCAGACTGCATGTAATTAACGTTATGAAGTAAAGCAAGCATAATAATAAATCTTAACAGTTCTTCAATGGTTACACTCTACGCTTCTCACAGTAAATGAACACCACAATGGAATGGGAGGGATAAACACTTACCCGTCAATAATGAGAAGTTCAAAGGGTGCAGGCTTGTCACACACAGGGCATGTCCATGTAGGTTTCTTTTCATTCATCTGTAAGAAAAAGACTGCATCGAAGCACTGCAGGTGGGCACAAGTAAGAGCACGGCACGGCACATTCAATCTCATTTTTACCAGCTGTAGACATGGAGAGAGAGAAGCAAAAAGAAGACAGCTATAAAAAAGAAAAATAAAATAAGTCTAGGATGCTCTAATTCACTCCAAACTAATGAACCACCTACCGGGCAAATAAGAGACACTCGAAGACCTGTTGTTGCTATTTCACTATCAGGGTCATATCGTAGTTTGTCTTGGACTGAGGAGGGAAAAAAGAACTCCTTAGGCATGAGCTCAATAATTTACTCTGCTGCTCACTCAACTCATCTTGAGCATCACCCATCCTCACCATCTACCATTTTCTTTTATAACTTTCTCCCTGTTCTTTGTAGGCTAAGTAAATAATCAAGAAAGCAAGCAGGTGTATTACTTCAAGAAAAATGCAACCCAGTTCAGTTTTAGGAAGTCTATCCTCCTACTTACTTAGTTCCCGGCATCGTTCAGAACTCTCCACTGAGAAGCGTTTCAGTTTGCTGAATAGCTCTGCTGAAGTAAATACCTGGACAAGGTAGAGGGCAACACAGTATCTCTGCAAGCAAGACATGTGGCAGATAATGGTCAGTCAGACAAGAAATAAAAATGATAGGTTAATCATAGAGCTTGGCAGCTAATCTGGAAATTACCTTGCCAAAATTACCCCAGGTAACAGTGATGCGATTTGTGCTCGTTGAAAGATACAAGTAAGGTGTGATATTGATGGGGCGGCAGGGGCGCCGTGGTTCCACTCCTGGTTTGTTGGAAGGGTAGTATCCCTGGGGGGGGGGGGGGGGGGGAAAAAAAAAATTAAAAAAACCAGCTTCTTTCAATGAAAAGTTAGTTAGCAAGTAGACAGGCATTGAAAACATGCTCACCGGGACATGGCAATAACTGTGATTCACTTTCACAGCAATGTTAGGGGGGTACTGGTCTTCCTGAGGACAACTGGAGTCAGTGTAACAAATTCTAAAAAGGAAAAACACAAGTCTAATTAGTCAGTTCCTGCTTTCAGAGGGTCTCCCCCACACACACTAAACGAAAAGTGCAACTTCTTGCTGTTTAGATTCATTCTCAGTATTCTATTGTTGTCAAAGTACTGTCAAGCACTACATTGTAGGTTACTTTTAGATTTTCATTTTTCATATTCAATTAACTGGAAACATCTGGAATAAAAAGGGTAAATTTCTTGCCTAAAACTTGCATTTGCAGTATATTAATTTTTCTTACAATGAAAACAACCACAACAATTAACAACAACAATTATAAAAATACTCCATCTGAAGTATCAATAGAGAGGCCGACAAAGCGAAATATAACTAAATGATCCACATGACTGTAAAACTAGGCTTTGAATTAATTGCTAAAGCCTAATTTAATTCAAAGTCAAAAAAATAAAAGTATCCCAAATGGGCTTACAATAAAATTTGCACATAAAATTGGCAAAAATTCTTTGTTGTTCATTACCATCTATGATTTGATTGATGACACTTTTCACTTTCATATCTGGTTCAATAAAATGTTTTCTATAGTCAGCTTCTCTTTTGAGAAACTCTGACAATTTATATACTGAGTAGGTGATGATTTGCATTTTTTGTGTGTGATGGCATGGACATAATAAACAAAAATTGCAGTATATGTAAATTTAAATATTAACTGATTTTGATTGCATCAAATTTTGTTATTGTATTGGGGCATTCAACTTATTTAAGCGACCTAAGTTACAGTTATATCTTTAAGGAGCTATATTGATTTATTGTCAACATCAGTATTAAACATATACTTATAACTTCTGTTTAGTTATTTTCACTTGATTACATGCTGCACGATTGAACCAACCAACAAGCAAAGCTTCTTTAAAGTTCTCTTTTTTTCCACTCATTCAGTATTCTAATATTCTACTACTAAAGTTCAAGTGCTCTACTTTGAATTTTTTTTTCTTTACAGTTTAGTAATTTTGAACTTTCCCAACATTTACATGTTATGAGGTATACAACTGTTTGCTTATATAAAATACAATGGATAAACAAATCTGCAAAACAGAATTTAAAATATAATTCTACCTGCTACTAAAGAGTCAAACGAAATGGCACACTTGTCTTAGTATAATCTTCTTATATAATACGCCACCACGGCTGTTCGTTTGTCTGTCCAGGATTTTAAATCACCTGTAGCTTGCAAACAGTTTGACCTGAAATTTGGTACACACATACTACGTGACGTCTACTATCTGCTTTCAGGGTGATGATTGACAGGCAAGGTTATTCCTTTTTTATTTTTAATCAACGCTCGGCAGTGGCCAGCAGGGCGGCCATGCGACGCATGTGTACGGGGGCCGTTCTCATTCCTACCACCTTCACCGTCACTTCCCCTACCTCTTCATATCTTAAATCATTCTTGAGGCAGATTGAAGACTTAAGTGCCAGCTTAAGTGAAAAATTAAAGAAAACACACTAAGTAATTGCAACACAAACACTGATTTAAATCAGTTTTAACGTGAAAAGATGCCGACGAAAGAAGAGAAGAAGCAGGCAGCTAGGGTGGAGAAAAGAAATGCTAAATGTACAGAGAAAGAGTATGAAAACTATTAACGCTCAAGTCAAGTGTATGCACTGCACGTTATCATGCAGTGCGCTGTTATTGGTTTATAGATAATTACTATCCATAGTATCAGTAAGTAACCAGTTGGGAACTCTGTAGAGCAGAAGCACCTGAAGCTTCTAAAACAGCGGGCCAATGTGCACTTCATAATTGTGACCAAGCTTACAATTGGAATGCTGCTTATAATAATGGTTCTGTTTATTCACATGTGCATGGATATCAAAAATTGTTTGGGAGTAAATTGTCAAATGTTACTAGTACACTGTATCTGTCTTGTTTAAACAAAATGCATTTAGCAGACTGGATAACCACAGATTTGTTTAACTGAAAAAAATTCATAAAGCCTAGGTATCTCTCACTTTTACTATCAATCTTACACATTGTTCTGTTTTTTCTGCCTTACAATGTTTAGTGGCAGATCATCAATGCAGTAAACTATCATGTTTTGCAACAGGCACATCTTCAGCAATATGTTCTCCACTTTTTGCTGTCACTGTCGTTTTATTCTTCCTCATTGCTGTAGCACTTTCCTATATCTGTGAAAAAGTATTTTGTTGGATTTATAACTTAAATTTTAAATTAGGGGGGAGGGAGTTGTGCCTGCAGTTGGGTGGCTTATACATAAGATTAGATTTTGTCTTATGTATTACAATACTCTGCTACCGATTTCATAACTCCGGCAATAGAAGGTCAAAAACATATCTTAAATTTACCTACATTATTACTGCACTACAGACAACGTGCCAAACACATTAACACTAGAATTACCAAAGCCTACGAAAAAACTTGTAGATCCGTCCCACCTTAAATCGCTTCACACCTCTCCATCAGCGTCTTTTGTCCTGTAAATGTGACGATAAGCAATAAGCAGCAAGCAGCCTGCTATCACATCCCCCCACCGCCACACAGTTTTCTCAGCTCAAGTCTGTTTACCTGCGCGTTAGTTGCTTAGAGTTGTATAGAGTGAAGTCAAGCAAAATGACACCTTTTATAAATACTATATGGTTATTAAGAACACATGCATTTCATGTGTGTTCCGTGTGTACAACAATCTATGTAAACACATTGTTAAAACAGAAACGTTTTTCATGTTTTAGTAATAACCTACACCTGAACACCAGCAAAATCAAGGCGATGGTGGTGGATTTTAGGAGGCCCAGGCCCCTCATGGACCCCATGATTGTCAGAGGTGACTTTGTGCAGAGGGTGCAGACCTACAAATACCTGGGAGTGCAGCTGGAGGATAAATTGGACTGGATTGCCAATACTGATTCTCTGTGCAAGAGAGGACAGAGCCGGCTATACCTCCTTAGAAGACTGGCGTCCTTCAACATCTGCAATAAGATGCTGCAGATGTTCTATCAGACGGTTGTGGCGAGCGCCATCTTCTACGCAGTAGTGTGCTGGGGAGGCAGCATTAAGAACAAGGACGCCTCACGCCTGGACAAACTGGTGAGGAAAGCAGGCTCTATTGTAGGCATGGAGCTGGACAGTTTGACATCTGTGGCGGAGCGACGGGCGCTCAGCAGGCTCCTATCAATTATGGAGAATCCACTGCATCCACTAAATAGTGTTATCTCCAGACAGAGGAGCAGCTTCAGTGACAGACTGCTGTCACTGTCCTGCTCCACTGACAGACTGAGGAGATCGTTCCTCCCCCCAAACTATGCGACACTTCAATTCCACCCGGGGGGGGGTAAACGTTAACATTATTCAAAATTATTGTGTTTTTACCTGCATTTTTATTACTCTTTAATTTAATATTGTTTTTTGTATCAGTATGCTGCTGCTGGAGTATGTGAATTTCCCCTTGGGATTAATAAAGTATCTATCTATCTAATTGACAAAATGTAGACATGAAGTGTATACTGTGTGAAGCCTGAATTCCAAATATCAAATAAACACTTTCACAAAGGGTACAAATATAACAGAACAAGTGCGCTTCTATTCAAGAATATAACTGCAGAAAAAAAAACCCGCGTCAGGGTGCGACATTGACATGCATTTGCTACTACTGCTTCGGTGGTGCAACAGTATCAGCTGTTGAATGGTAATCAAAACTTCACGGGTTCGACCCTGGACAAGTCCGTTTTGAGAAGTGAGCTACTCTTATTCTTACTATCTTAGAATAAAAACATACATTTGATTTCAGTCTATAACAGCCGGTGTACATTTATGATACTTGTTAAGGTTAGCTTTTTTTTTATTTTTTTTTTATTCAGTTTTATTCTCTCAGTTGCATTCAAGCATTTGACACTGCTGTTTTCACATAAACAGAGTTGAACTCAGATGATGACGACAGTTCTACATCGGAGCAAGAATGCACGTCGCACTTTTGCCATCGCTGTACTTTGTATATGTACGCGGGAAGCTCTGCAGTCTACTTGTGACTTTATGCTGTACGAAGCAAGTAAATAAATAAAGGTAAATAAGTAAATAACATTCGATCAGGTTCTTACATACAAAGTACAGTGACGGCAGCTTCCACCTGCAGCTGTAGACTCTTCAGTACGCAAGCGACTCTCCACGCTATTGTTTAGATCTGGACAGGACAAAAGACACTGATGGAGAGGTGCAAAGCGATTTAAGGTGGGACGGATCTACGAGTTTTTTCGTAGGCATTGGCAATTCTAGTGTTAAATCAAATATGACACAGACACTGAGAAAAGGATGTAGACCACTACACACAAAGGGTAAAAAGTTTTATTTCATCAGTCAGCAATGTTACCCATGGCATCACTGACAACTGGACTATAGCTTCCAAAAACAGAACAGCTTCTTAGTTGTGAGGTTTTCAGCTGTTCCATCTCTATCTGAGAAAGATATTTTTAACCTTTATTAGGGTTCATACTTGTAATTCACTTAAGCATGAGCATATTAGTTATGTGATATTCAACTGATCACATCTTAGCTGTTTTAAGTGGAACTGATATGACTGATTATTCAACAAAAATGAAGAGAACACTTAATCATCCCAATCTAACACCAACTCAATTAAGCTTCAGGGATATCAATCTGTCCAGTTAGGAAGCATAATGGATTATGAATCAACTTCATCTGCTTTGGTGCAAATGAAAAGTGACAACAGGAGCACTGGAGAGGCAACAGCAAGACAGCCCTCCAAAAGGGAATGGTTTTGCAGGTGGTGACCCACATACAATTGCTCTTTCCTTATTACTCCTGGCTGATTCTTCTCCATTTTGTTAGTGTCCTTGTCACTACTGGTAGCATAAGGTGGTTCCTGCAGCCGATTCAGGTTGAACAGGTAGTCCAGCTCCTCTTGGATGGCACATCCATATGTATAGTCGCAAGAAGGTTTGCTATGTCTCTCAGCACAGTCTCAAGAGCATGGAGGAGTTACCAAGGGGTGGAGAGTTGGACAGGGCCATAGAAAAGCATTAACCCAGCAGCAGTACCACCATTTGTTTCTTTATGCAAGAGGGAACAGGAGGAGCATAGCCAGAACCTTAAAAACTGACCACCAACAGGCTACTAGTGCGCATTTTTCTGACAAAACTGCCAGAAACAAGACCATGAGGGTGGAATGAGTTCCCGACGTCCTCTTGTAGGACCTGTGCTCACAGCCCATCATCATGCAGCTTGATTGGCATTCACCAGAGAATACATAATTGCTAGCTCTGTCACTGGTGCCCAGTTCTATCCAGAGAGGAGAGCAGGGTCACACTGAGCACATGTGACAGACATGAGAGTCTGGAGATTATGCAGCCTGCACCATCATCCAGCATGACCGGTTTGACGGGGAGCCAGACAGTGCTAGGCAATGCCGTTAGGTACGCGAGATCCATTGTCAGACCTTATGCTGGTGTAGTGGGCCCTGAGTTCCTCCTGGTGTAGGACAATGCCTGCCTCATGTTGCCAGAGTGTGTAGGCAGACGTTCCACAGACCTGAATCCAACTGAGAACCTCTAGGACGTTATGTATCAGTGCAACCGATGCCACCAAGTAGCGCAACAGCCTGTCCAGGCTCTGACCCAGGTCTTGGAGGAGATCTAAAACGACACAATCTACTGTCTCATCAGGATCATGCCCAGGCATTGCTGCGAGTGCATACAGAAGGCCATGCACACTACTGGGTCACATTATGACTTGCTGTGATGAAACTCATGCAAGTTGGATCAGCCGGTGATTAATTTTTCCTGATTTTTCCTGATTTTCGTTGTGATGTTGAATTCAGCCTTCAGTGGGTTGTAGATTTTGGCTTTCATTGACTGTTGCTACATAATTTTGTTCTCAATAAATTACAGAGTATTACTCAGTAAAAACTGTCCACTTGAATACTTCGTTCATTGAGATCGATGTGTGATTTAAGTGTTCCCTTAAATTTTTTTGAGCAGTTTAAGACATAGTCAAATGTCTGTTTAAACTACTGAACTGAGAAATTAGTCGAGTGTAAAATATGGAGAAATCAAGAATTTTTAAGAATAAAAAGTGACACCTAAATTGTATGTCTGCACACAGGAAAAGACTAAAAAGTCACTAGCAGTCAAGATTTAAAGAATAAAGCAGAAAAGATGGCTTACATTTATACCATATAAAATAATCTTATTTTTAGAAGTTGTCTTGTGGGACAAAAGAAAGTTCCCAACAGGCCAACTGTGGCACACATGGTTTGGGCAGTACTTAGGAACAATGCTGAAGACATAGTATACAACCTCAATTTTACCTTATGTATTCTGATGAAATGATTCCAACAAAATGCTGGAAGAATTCAAGTTTCATGTAAATGTAGTAGACATAGCAGGCAGACAATATTGCAATCATTGGTATCATGAATTAATTATAGTTGGCACTGATCTCTCCTCATTAGGCACAAAGGATCACAAACACACAAAAACATGCTTACCTAAGCACCACCTGAACAGACTTAACTCCAGGCCGCAGATCTCTGAAAGAGAAACCCAGATATTTGGTTAACTGAAAAGAAAAAAAAATCAGACAGCTTAACTTCCTTTTAGTAAAGTGTTTCTGCAAGTAGACAAACTACTAAAATGATTCAGGGTTCTTCTATTAAGAAATCAGCAGAGGCAACAGTACAGTAAAATTGAACATATGAACTAATTATGAAACAGTGACCTCCAGTGTTCTGTCTTATGCAGCTGCAGCGAACAAAGGAAAAATCAATTTAACACTGGGGGGAAAATCAGGCAAAAAAGATTAGATAGAAACAATACATATTTTCTAAGCACAAAGCCTTAAAGTATATCTGAATACCAGGGGATCCCCAATTGCTTAGGTAGAACTTTATTATTTGTTTGGAGTGTCAGAACAAGAAGAGAACTAATGCCAAGTTAACAGAAATACTGGTCATGGTGGTTATAGGTGTTATGCTGAGGATAAACAGACTAAAGTGTTTTGGAAATATGGGGTGAATGGCAGACAAGGAATGACAGAAAGGTACACAAAGATGGAGGATACAAGGCCTACAGAGAGGCCAACCAAAAATGTTTGGAGGGTGGAGGTCAAGCGAAATGAAAAGAATAGTTCTTAGCCGAAAGAATGCATAGGATCATGGCGAGTGGAGAAAAATTATCTGGGGGAGGGGTGAGGACACAATTAACCTGGAAAATCCAAAAAATAGCCTTTAAATCGAGATCTTTATTTTGACATTTAACTGAGTATAATGAGTTGGATTAAAAACACAGCTGCTTATTCACATCTCTGACCTCTTATTATGGACTAAGACCCCACTTACCTAGAGTTCCTGATTTGGTCCACTTGACTCTGGGTCAACTCAAATGTGCAAGGGCTGTCCTGCAGCTTCTCATTATTTTGTGGTACTGGACAGTGAAAAAGAGAGAAAGTGCTGAAATACTGCAAATTAAATTACCCGTCAGAAGTGTAGTCATTTAATGACAAACTTGAGCAATCCTTCTCTAAATCTAAGAAAATGCTCAGTCACTATTAGCATCCATAAGCAACCTTAACTTTTAGGTATGCCTCACTATTTTACATTTTAAGTGACTTACATGTGAAGAAAACAAATTAAATTTGTTAATTTGTAAAGAAAATTTAAATTTAAAAATATGAGTGTTCCAGTATTCAACATAAAGTAATATGCATAATCAGTCTATTTTTAAAGAAACGCTCCTGGTGAATCTCACCTGTATTTTGTGTTTACTGTATATAGCATGATTTCCATTAAGTATTTCAACTGAACACCAACAAACTGCTAATACTTTTGTAGTAGTTTGTTTTCTTTTTAAATTCCAACACTAAGTGCTTTGCTTTCATATCAAATCAGTAAATTAACATATTGTATAGTACTTATTGGTAAGATCACATTGAGAATTCCACCTGCTGTAACAGACACCTCACGGGTTTCAAATATTTCTAACACAAACTTATTCTCTTGAATTACTGTAACAAGCAGCAGACTCCCAAAAGGTTGTTGAACAACAAGCTGCTTACCCATCACAAAGAAAGCCCATTTCTCTCCATGTCTTTATTAAAGTGCGCACAATAAACATCAGCCATCTCACCAACTACTGCACATTTTTACTTTAATGACCTTAAAATCCAGTTAAAACTCCACAATTGCAAAATGAAAAATAATGTTAATATTCTACTGCAATGCTTTTATTTTTTCCTTCTTTATTGCTCTTTTTCAAGGATGCATCTCACATCATTTGCTGTTGTACAGCTTTGGTCAGTATTGGCATCTATTCTGTCAAACTTCTTACTCTCTATTCAACGTGAACACAGGAGATTAAAACATTTTCAACCATCACTAAACTACAAAATTAGGGGGAGTATTCCTTTAACTAACTGGTATGAATAACAGAAAAAACAACTGACTTCAACCCTCTCGACTAGTCAAGCTTCATATAAACTAAAAGAGGTTTGACAACCAAGGTCAGTCATGTCACTTCTTTGGTTAGTGAGTATTTTTCCAGCACTACATTTAGATATATTTTTTTTTTTAAATTGTTAAGGTTTCTAGTTCAACTATGTGACTCTAAAATATTGTTTCAATTTTCCACCTCCTTGTGTTTAACAAAGAACTTCCCATTTTCCACCTTACAGTAAATGTAATCCCCTTTAATTGCTGTCTAAGCATGTGGTTCACTTAACAAGTGAGAATTCCGGGATGGCCTAATATTACTTAAACAATAAATAAGGATATCAAACAATGACAATGCAATGCAGTACATTTGTATTTCAAACAATGCTAAATGTAAAAATGGATCTGCACAAAGTAAACAGGAGCTAAACAGGAGCTAAACAGTGAATTCATTTTTCTTTGCCTTTTTAAATAACTGTTGTTTCATGCCAACCAATTATATAAGGTTTCTTGCATACATGTGTGAATATTTATTCTGTTTTTGGCAATTTCGAAAGTGTGAAACAGCACAGACATCCCAGTTATATACACCATAGTCTGTATCAACACAAATCTCTCTTGTGAGCAACTTTTCATAACAATTACCAAAACAGTGCCGATTTAAGCTGGTGACCTCTTGTGTATTATACCCTCAATGTTGTTATTTTTTAATCCCACACTTAATGGCTAAAATGTATGGGCTACTCAGCAGTTTCCTGAGCACAGATGAAGATCATCTAGTGCTGGACAGATATGGAAAAACAGACTTCTCAGCGCTTTGTTCACCAGCCTAGCTCAGAAGGTTATCAAATACAGGGCTCAAACCAATCACACAGATTCTAAATTACTTTAGTAATTGTTCTGATTACTAAAGAAAAATATGAAAAGGAAAACATGAAAATAATTCTGGCATCATAAAATATATTTACAAACTTGACTGACTGCAATTAGCTGCACAACTAACATTTATCTACCATAGGTTAATTTTATACATTTCTTCAAAATGTATGGCTCAACTTCATACTGTTTACAGTCTAATTAGCAAAACTGTTGATGAAACAAAAGCAGCACCAAGTAACAATTGTTAGGTTTTCCAGGACAACTCACAAAGCACTCTACCAGTAAAATCAGGTTTACAATTTCATGTGAGGTGTTAAGCAGGAAAAAATAAGTCATTTTTTGCAAAAATAAAAATACAATTAAATATATACTGCTGAATGCTTTATTTGAGAAAACTGAAATCATTAAACATATCCAACTACTGAAAATTTTGTAGAACTAGGAGGCTCTGCCCCCTGCTCGCTTCGCTCGCCAACCCCCGGGTTTGGTTAACCGGATATACAATTTAAAGAGATTGTTATTTTCATTTCATTCATTTTTTTTTCTTGATATTTGGCAGTAATAAAGCTGTAGTGAATGAGTTATTGCCCCCAGGGTGCGCTATGCGCCAGCCACTTCGCATCTCTGCCTTTCGCGTTGTGAAGAGGGGAGCTGAATGCACGCTAAGATGTGATCACTCCTCCGAAACCCCCTCTTAAAACGGTGATACAATGGGAAACAAATTTTTTTTTTTTTAACCTCCTCTATGCTCGATCAGCTGGCTTGCTGCTGCTTGTGCCGTGCTGCGTGATCAGCATGTCGATCATTTAAAAGCCTGTACAGCAGCTGTCCTTTTGTCTCACTTTCTTGTCTCGCCAAAGTGTCTCCGAGAAAACCACGTCTCTACCCAAGATTTTTTTATTATAATAGAGAGATATCGTCCAAAATAAAATCTCACTTTAGCTCTTTCATAATTCATTATATCATGCAATGACTGCTTGAAGTCTGCGATTCATAGACATCACCAGGTGTAGAGTATCTTTTGTGATTCTCTGCCAAGCCTCCAATGCTGCCATCTTCAACTCCTGCTTGTTTCTGGAGCTTGTCCCCTTTAAAGTTTGACCCCCTTCCCAAGGTTTCTTCTATTTTTTCCCTAAAAGGGTAGTTTTGGAAGTTTTTCCTTACCTTCTTAGAGAGTCAAGCCTAGGGGCTGTCAAAAGGCAAGACCTGTTAAAGCTCATTGCGGTACTCCTAGTGTGATATTGGGCAAAAATTATATATTAATATACAAAAATTAATTGTATTGTATTATTGTGTTACGTTTCCTTGTAAGTCATGCTCGATTGGATTTAAATTGAGTGACTGGCTTGGCCATTCAAGAATTTTCCACTCTTAACTTTGAAAAACTCCTGTGGTGCCTTAGCAATATATTTGGTCATTATATTATTATAGGATGAAGTGCCATCCAATCTGTTAGGAGGCATTTACTGGAACATGAAGAGATAAGATCTTTCTATGCACCTAAGAATTCATTGTGCAACTGCTGTCAGCAGTTCCATCATCAATGAAGAGACGGTTGCCAGTACCTGTGGCAGCTGGACATGCCCAAGCCTGAATACCCCCACCGCCATATTTAACAGATGAGGTGGTCTTCTTTGGATCTTGCGCAGTTCCTTTTCGTCTCCATACGTTGCTCTTGCCATCACTTTGATCAAGTTAATCATTGCCACGTCAGTCCACAAGACCTTTTACCAGATTTCTTCAGGCTCTTTTAAGTACATTTTCGAAAACTGTAATCTGGTCTTCAAGTTTTTGCGGTTAACTAGTGGTCTGCATCTTGCAGTGCGGCATCTGTATTTCTGTTCATGAAGTCTTCTGCGATAGTCGTCTCTGACACATCCACATCTGCTTCCAGAGGACTGTGTATGATCTGTAGGAAAGGCTTTTGGGCCTTTTTCTTTACCACAGTGAGAATTCTTCTGTCATCCGCAGTAGGGGTCTTCCTTGGCCTAGTAGTCCTTTTGTGATTACTGAGCTCAACTGTGTGTTCTTTCTTCTCAAGGATATTCCAGACAGTTGATTTAGGTCATCTTCAAGATTTTACAGACGTCTCAAATGGTTTTATTCGTCTTTTTCAGCCTCATTATGGCTTCTTTGACTTTCACTGGAATAACTCCTTTTCTCATACTGAAAAATGGCAACTGCAGACTCCAAAGGGTAGAAGCAAACTGAGGTATCTTATGAAGCAATGAAATACCACTGAGGAATCACAAACACCTGTGACATGAATAGTCCAAAACACTATGCAGTCCTGAAATGGGGGGACCAAGTAGAAAAAGTGTTGTAATTCCCATATGGTGTGACTGAAATGTACGCAAATACCCTTTTAAAAAACTTAAGTCTGCAATGTGCTCTTTAATCACTTCAAGAATGTTTGATTTGTAATTTTAAACCGTGAAGTAGAGGGGTAAATCAAGCAAAAAGAAAAAAAAAAAAAAAGTGCCTCTCTTCCAAACATTTTGGAGGGCACTGTATTTACTTATCGTTACAAAAGATGTAATGAAATGGCTGGTGGTCAGACAGGCTTCTTCTAAAAACCACCTGTGACACCAGGCCCTAGGCCCTTAATTATCAACTGTCACTTGCATGCAAAACTATTGTAAGTGAGCAAAAAAGGTACTCGAGAATAACATTATGTATCTTATCTTGGAGTCTACAACACATAGAAATGGCACTTAATTTAAAAACAAAATTAAATTATTGATTGACTGCCACAAATACTTTTAACGCAAAGACGAAAAAGTAATGTTGCCCTTGAGCATCAGTAAATGATGTTTATGCATTTTACAAAACTCTTGTGAGTGTGTAAGCTTAACATTATTTCATTCCAACCTGCAGAAGCCTCTTTTTCTCCTATTTTAAAGGCCAATTTGGCAGATACCAATATTCTAAAATCATGCACTGAGGATAAGAAGGTCCCATCTACATTTTTTAATATGGATTCATCGTTAGGTCTAAACCAGTAACTAGCAAATTTACCAGCATCACCTGAGGAACTGGATCACTTTAACACAATTTTTTAAAACTAACATCACTAATCCTACACTCAATACTTGGAATTACATCATATCTTGTGGTCTAATTTTTGGGGAAACTAAGGATTTAGTAAAAAAGCCATGACACCATCAAGGATAAAAAGGACAAAATCGATTGATTAAAGAGATGAAAAATGACAGCACTGCTATATTAAACACCACTATAAGCTCCTTTTAGGTGTTGTGAAAGTTCAACATGTGCCTTCCACAAGACGATTACATATTCTCATTGTTGGAGTTGTTTTGTTTGAAGTGACTTTAGCTTGAACCACTCTATGCCCAAAGACATGCTGTTAGATAACAGATGTTCCAAACTTCTCCGCTGTGAGTGTAACTGTTTTTTAAAAGGTGGCCAACATTCAGGACTGAGGCAGAGTGGTGGCTCTGAGGCTAGGGATCTGCACTGGCAATCGGAAGGTTGCTGGTTCAAATCCTGTAAACGCCAAACATCTCTACTTCGTTGGGCCATTAAGCAAGGCCCTTAATCTGCAAATGCTCTGTCCTGGGGATGACATTAATCTGCATTCCTCCAACCTGCAGGGACAAAACCTGGGGGTTGGTGACAGAATTGGCACTCCAGCCACCATAAAAAAAAACTCCCAGTGTTCCATTCCATCTGAACTAGTGTGGTGCTGAGGTGTCGCCCGTTGCATGGCTGCACTTGGGTCCTAATTTGGGATCCTGAGTTGATATGTCATGTGGTGGGTGCAGCAATGCGCTGTATCAGCACCTGCTCCTAACCTCTCTGTCTCAACTCTTGCCTTGTGCATGTTGTCATAATCTATGAGACAGTTTGGTAAGAGTACAGAAAAATACATGGAAGCCAAATGTATAATGTATTTAATTTTCTTTCTGGTTAAAGCTCCACACATTAAAATTAACAGGTATCCAATTCTCTCTTATTTTCAAATTCAGTAGATTAACGTCATCAGTCAAAGGGCCACTTTAAAATACATCAGTAAGACTGTGAAACAGCCTACAGATCAGGCAACAGTGTTCTGTATAGTGCTGCCAGAGCCAAGCTGGAGAGAAGAATTAAAAAAGCTAAAGTAATTTATAAGACACAGAAAAAGACCTTCAGCGTGCATGGCAGGAGACAGAAGACATCACGAACTAGAGGGGCTGAAATACAAATTCTGTAGACCTGGGGGGGCCTCGCTGGCACAGGAAGTGAACTGCTTCTTTGTGTGATTTGAGATGGTACATCTGCTGCTCCTCATTGACTCTAGGGCCCAGAAAATTACTTTACAGGAGCATCAAGTGAGGCGGGTGTTAAAGCCAGTGAACTCAAGGAAGGCTGCAGATCCCAAACAGAATACCTGAGAAGGTGCTAAAAGCATGTGCTAACCAGCTCTCAATCATTTTAACCAGCATGTTCAATCACTCCCTGAAACAAGCCTTCATTCCACCCTGTGTGAAGTCAGCCACCATTATTCCTGCACCCAAGAAATCAGCCACTGACAGTCTCAATGAATATCACCTAAGAGGACTTGCATCTCACATCATGAAGTGCTTCTAGAGGTTGGCTTCACAATACAGAAGAGCGTGTCTCCCTCCTGCTTTCGACATACATCAACTTGTCCACTGAGGATATCACAACTTTAGCTCACCTCACTGCACTGAGGTATATGGAGCACCAGGGGAGCTATGTGAGGATGTTTTTATTGACTATAGCTCAGCTTTTAATATTATTCTTCCAGATATTCTAGTCAGTAAACTGTCTAAACCCCCACCAATTCCTCTAAGCCTGGATAAAGGACTTTCTTATCAATCACCTCCATTTTTCATCAATTCACTCACTCAGCACCGGTTCTCCACAAGGCTGTGTGCAGAGTGCATTACTGTTTGCCCTCTACACTCATGACTGCAGTCCAGCCCACTTTAATAAGATCATCATCACCAGTCTGCCTACAAACAGAGGAGATCCTGAATTTGCCAGCTTGGAGCTGAGCAAATAACTTGACACTGAACACCATGGAAACAAAGGAAATCATCCTTGACTTCACAAAAAACACCACAGGCCTGGCCCCTCTCTACATCAATGGTGATTTTGTGGAGAGGGTTCCAGCCTTCAAATTCTTGGGTGCATTCATCTTTGTTGACCTGTCTTGGATTGCAAACACCAAAGCGATCATTAAATCGGCACGACAACGACTTCACTTCCCGAGACTTCTTAGGAAGAATAATCTGGATCAAAAGCTCTTGGTGAACTTTCAGTGCTCCTCCATAGAAAGCGTGCTGACGTCCTCACATGTGGCGCAGTGGTAGTGCTGCTGCTTTGCATTAAGGAGACTGTGGAAGATTGTGGGTTCGATTCCCGGTTCCTCCCTGTGTGGATAGCGCTTTGAGTACTGAGAAAAGCGCTATATAAATGTAATGAATTATTATTATTATTATACTGCATCATAGTGTGGTACGGAAGCTGTGCTGCAGCAGACAGGAGGGAGCTTCAGCATGTCATCAATGTAGCTCAGAAGACCGTCAGCTGCTCACTGTCCTCCCTACAAGACTTGTATACTTCCCGCTGCCTTAGTGGGGCAAAAAACATTTTGAAGGCCCCCTCACATCCAGGTATTAACCTCTTTAACCTGTTGCCCTCTGGTAGATACTACAGGTCTATCAAATCAAGAACAAATAGACTGATGGAGTTTCTTTCCCACAGCCATACAGTAACTACATTGAATCTCAAGATACACTGAGCATCTCTCTCTGTGCCTCTGTCTCTCTCACATTCACCTATTATTTTGGACCAGTAATGGCACACTGCACGATAACATGCAGTGAATACCCTTGACTTGAGTATTCATAGTTTCATCCTCTTTCTCTGTACATTTAGCATTCATTTGCTCAGAGGTTGATACACTTGCTGCTTCCTGAGCAACTCTTCTTTTCTCCACCCTTGCGTCCCGCTTCTTCTCTTCTTTCGTCTGCACCTTTTCGCGTTAAAACTGATTAAATCTGTGTTTGTGTTGCAATTACTTAGTACATTTTCTTTAATTTTTCACTTAAGCTGGCACTTAAGTCTTCAATCTGCCTCAAGAATAACTTAAGATATGAAGAGGTAGGGGAAGTGACAGCGAAGGAGGTAGGGTGAGAACGGCCGCCCTGCTGGCTGCTGCCGAGAGTTAATTCTACAATAAAATAAAATAAAAATAGAGGACTAACCTTGGAGGTCAATCATCACCCTGAAAGGGCATAGTAGACATCACGTAATATATGAGTACCAAATTCAGGTCAACAGGTCAAATGGTTTGCGAGCTACAGGTGGTATAAAATCCTGGACAAACAAACAGCCACGGTAGCGTATTATATAGAAAGATGTGCAATAATCCTCTGTGTGATAAACACAGTCGAGTGCAATATTACTCCATTTATTCCATGTGCAACATTTATTTCATTAGTATTTTTTGAGTAATATTCATATCATTGGTAATTCATTGTGCAATACTTGCACGATCAGTAATATTTCTTGTTTAGTAATACCAAATGTTTTGCTTAGCAATTCTACATTATTACCTCTTAGCTTTTTTTTTTTTTTTTAATATTCTTTTTATTTAGCAGTTTTATATGTAGTACATTATTGTTACTGTAAAAATGATTGTTTTCTTTTTTCCCCATTGCATCTGAAGGATTAGGTGCTCTGTAATTTCAATATACATGATATAATGACAATAAACACTTCTAATTCTAATCTAATCAAATTTCTCAAAGCAAACTCTTAAGATCAACGGGACCATTCCAGTCCACTATGCAACATTTATTATTGCAGCCACAATCTTAAAAAATAAAAAAGGGTATTATTGATCAAAAATAAGTTAAATTTGTGATCTGAATTCTTAGTAGGAAAACATCATGGTTCCTACAGAACCAAGTCTGAGAAAACAGTACAATAACTAAACATTCACTATTTCAATACCAATAAACAATAAAAATAACAGTGTCAAATCCAACCCATAAAGTGTGTGTCATATGCTCTACACAGACATCACTGCTACTACTCACCTAATTCTGTGGGAGACAGCAACACCTCTAATGTATGGTAGAAAGGTAAATTGACGAAACGAACCACAGGCGTAGGCTGTCTGTTCTGGGTAGTCTTGTCCAGACCGTTGATGTAGGGGGCAGCTGGAGTGCGTGCCCCACTGCGCTGCACAGCAGGCGCTGAAGTAGTGGAGGAAGGGTAGGACAAAATAAAATCTGGACCTCCAGGCACTGGTGGTAGGGAAACTCCAAGAGTAGGGACCCCCCTACCAGTTGCCTGCAGTTCAGTCACCCGCCTTGGGGCCAGCCCACCTTGCCCACCAACCACAACTGCCGCTGGCACTGTGGGCACCTTCTTAGGAAATCGTGATTCATACAATTGACGTATTTTCTTTAGCAGGTCTGGGCTGCACTCACTCTGCACCAGACGCAGCGCACGGCTTACAAGGTCCTGCTTTAGGCCACTCTTGCTGCGGCCAACTGAAGACAGTAACATCTGGAGGTCCGATACACGGAAACTTTTCACCATGTTCTAAAGAAAAGAAAAGAAAATTTTTCCAAGTCTTACTGTAATGTTTCAGGTACACACAATGGAGAAAGACTCACCAAAAACAGCACACCTTATACTTGTTCCAAAACTTATGAATTCCCTATCATGATTCAAAATTCTACTTGTTAAAGAAAGGTTAAAAGCCAGGACCATCCAAAGTTAACTGCCGATAGCTTGTGCATATTAGTGGTACACTGAAGTGGCCTTGACCTGATTAACTGATCACCAACCAACCAACAGCCTGAACCACAGAACATATCTGACTGTATTAAATAAATACACATTAGGAGGCTTACAATATACACTTTAGTCACTGGTGCTCCAAGGCAGTGGTTCTCAAGTCCAGTCTTGGGGAAAACTCCCCAAAAACTGCAGGTTTTCGGTTTTACAAAATATGTAACACCTAATTAGCTGCCCTTTGGCAGGGAATGTTACTTACCTTGCTATGACTCCTATGCTTGTCATTTATTGTCAGTATTCTGTTATAATTAAAACAGCAAATTCCATAGAAAACATTCATTTTCTAAAGCCATTTTATCCTGAGCTGGTTTATAAGGCTATAAGCAAGCTGAAGCCTATCCCAGCAAGCTTTAGACACAAGGTGGGAACAAACCTGGACAGGCTGGCAGTCCACTGCAGGGTGAATACACGGACACACACTAGGGCCAATTTAGCATCAACAACCCACCAAGCCTGCATGTCTTTAAAATGTTAGAGGAAACAGGTGCACCTGCAGGAAATGCATGCAGACACAAGGAGTACACACAAACTCCACGCAAGGAGGACCTGGGACATGAACCCTGTGCTCTTATTTATCAACAGTCTCGTAGTAGGAAAATGGTCACAAACTGACTCCAAATTTTATTCTGTTCTTAGCAGTAAAAGAATTTTACCAGTTTTCCTAATTTGGAAAAGTACTCCTAACGTCACCAGGAATTTGTTAGGAGCTGTCAGAATATGATGTTCAGGCAGAGATTTGCACAGACATCCCAGGAAAGGCTTAATGTTTTAGAAACACTCGACAACCATGAACTCGCAGCAAGATATTGATATGACAAAGACAGATTAATATTCACTACAAATCTTGTACACTACATGATAAATCCATCTACTTGGAGAAGCCATGCCAGTCGAAAAAAAATGTTGGTGATGTAATGCTTTTTGGTCACAGGGAAAGAGCTGCAATAAAGATGATTTGGATAAGTCACAACCAAGAACTTCTTGAACTTTACACCAAACGTAGACATGCAAGGTAATACATAAATTATATATTTGTCCACAACTCAAAATGTGATACTCTTACAGCAAGCTGAAGTCAATGCAAATCAGCACACACATAAAGATCATTGCCCCAAGTGTGGATGAGCACACATATGTGAATTGCAAGTGATATTAACACACAGGTGGTCAAGGATGAAAACTATTACCCTGCAGACAGACAGGGTTGGACTGGGGATTGACAGAGAAATGTCTTGCAGGTATGGATCATTCATTGTTAAATAAATGTGCCTGTTAAAGGTCTTAACTCTTATTCGGTGTGTGTGTGTCTTGGTTTTTTCTATCTTACAATACATCACAATGTTACTCATGATAATGCACAGAGGCAACAATTACGGGCAGCTTAATGCACTATCCTACATTATGTTTTCCTTCTTTGCTTATCAATATTATTGTTATTATAACAATTATTATCTTTGAGGTGAAGCCTGAGTGTTGGTATCAGAAAATGATATAATGAGTATCACTTTGTGGTAACAGGGGCTGTAAAGTGACTTATTCTCAGTCGTGGAGGACATTTCATAACAACTTCTCATGTCATGCTCTGTGGGTAGGTCAAATTTCCCTGCACTGACTGTCTGTTAAATATGAGATGTCTTACAAGATACTTCTGCTAATATATAAGGTTCCTCATGGGAATGGTCCTATCTATATTTCAAACATGTTAATATACTATAGACACCAGTTGCATTTTGACATCTGATGTTGAATTTCTTCTTGTCCCACACACTAAATTCAAATCTCTGGGTGACTGAGATTTTATTACTGAAAGGCCCAGATGATGGAAGACTCTGCCTTTATATCTTAAGACAGTCTTCTTGAATTGCTTGCTTTAAGCCATATTTATTTATAGTCTCTTGAGTGTCATGAAAGGTGCTTGTAAATAAAATGATTATTATTATCATCATCATCATCCTAGTCTGATATTTAGTGCAATTCCTAGGAGTAATTCAGAGATGCTTCATGGTCTCCTTTCTGCTACCACTGTGCCACATGCTGCCTACAAAATAAGAGTGAAGTAAAAAGAAAATTTTAAACATTGAAAGACATGGCAAAATTAGAAATATTTCTTAATTTCATATTAATGCAAATCTTATACTAATACATTTTCTGAATGTAAAATAAGATAAATAAAATGGACGGTGAATTAAAGAATGAGATCAATTAACAGTAAACACGACTTCCTCAGTGTTAGACTGGTTGGAACAAAAAAACTACAGCAACAGGGGGTGCCCTGGATTGAACTTGAGAACCTCTGTCCTAAGTAACAGAAACCCTCCAACCAACACTGAAGACCACACGCTTTTTAAAAGATGCAAAATCCACACACCAAGCATAATTAACTGTTATTCCAACAATGGCATCACTTTATATTCAGCATCTACAGTGGGCTTTGAAAATGGTATGGTATGATTTTAAACCAACGACTAAAGCTGCACTCCACAAAGTAAAAATAAGCCAGACTTTGGACCAAAACAAGTACCTCGACTTCTAAGATTTCACAACTTAAGGAACAAACGATCCTCTATTATTTACAATTATGTAGCAGATCATTCATTAAAACACGCCTACCTCTACATTCATCAACATCAGTATTATTACTCTACCTCCGCACGAGCTGCTTTTCCATGCATTTCAATAAACAAACATTGAATCTCCGAGTTCATCGTCCACTCTGCCAAGTTTAATGGCTTGCATAGTTTCTTAGCAAGCTTTACAATCAGATCCTTGCACCGTTTGCATACCAGACACTTCTGCACTTCAAGCTGTTGAAATTCAGTTAGTTTTGTTACCGTGTACACCTCACTCCTGGCAAATCCGCTAATCCAGCTGTTGGCACACTTAAGCACATCTGTCACCTGTATAACCAGCCAGGCAGGGCAGCGTTGCTGCGCTTTGCACCAGTTATCCAGAAGACCGGTCCGCACGCTCGAACTAATCTGACTGTTGACACCCGTAGAGAGCGGCAGCCGGACCAAGTCAAGTATATTCCTTTCTGTACTCTTTTATCCACTTCCATCTATAACAGAGCAGGATACCCAAATTGCATTTCTCTTGCATGTCACCAGCCCAGATGCACTGCGTCTAATGGCCTATTGTTTCCCCGGTCCTCGCAACACAGACCGAAGCTTCTCGGGGGCGGCCTGCGGTAAAGTCACTAGAACCGTGGTCTCCCGCAGGCCTCTTCCCGGCATTTTTCTTTTTTTATCAAGGCCGTTAATGCCCCCCTCCCGTCTCAGGGGAAGCTGGCCTCCAGCGAGAGCACGGAGGAGGGGAAGAAGGGGGGCAGCTTCACTCGCTCGATTTTGCTCAATGTTTTGATTCGTGTCCCTATGCAAGATGCAGCGTGTACATCTCCGGTAGAAGACACTTTCTGGCAACCCGCAGCTGACAAGTCCCTCCTCCGCTACCATTGTATGTCGTGGCCCAGCTTCTCCCCCAACCCGCCGAACCCGTTGTCCCCGGCTCGGTCCCCCATTCCCTCCGGCCCCACTTGCCATCGCCTCCACCAGCTCCCCCGCCATCTTCCCGCTGCAACCGCGCGAGAGCCACAGCCGGGAGGATGGAACCAACATCCAATGACAGACGACTAGATCACGTGATGCTGGCCACACTCAGCCAATCAAGAAGAGGTATTCCTAAAAGGGCGTGGACAAGATGGGTCTTGAAGTCTTAAAGGTACAGAGCGCCTTCAAAAAATTGACGCTACTAGCTGAGGCACCCCGCGATGGAACAGGCCTCGGGGTTCAGAACTCCCCAGAAACAAGCACGGCATCGTGGAATCTGTACCGACTTCTCACGATAACATTGAGCAGAGGCAGAAACTGCATGGAATTTGAGATATTATTGATAGTCCTGAAGTGCTACAGTGCAAACTTTAAGAGAGGCAGGAAAAGATCAATCCTTACAGGCCGGACCACAATCCGGGTTTTACTAGCAACCACTGCGTAAAACAAGACGGAGTATGTTAAATAAGACCTTCAAACTTAAAGGTTTGGCAAACAATGAACTTGCTTTGTCTAGAACCTTCTAAAACCTAACGTGCTGATATGATTACAGGATACTGCTTAAAAAAAGGGAGGGTAAGCATAAGTCACACTGGAAGGATTGTATATGGTAAGAGTGAATGACTGGAAACAGACAGTAGCTGGAGCGGATCTCTATTGTTTGTAAATGACAGTTAAGATGATTTAGTTTCAATAAGGAAATGCGTAGCACACCAGACATGAAAATTTGTGTTGGAGTAGTCTTTTACCTACAATCACTCAAAATACACTGTGTTGTTTGTGAAATGGGAAAAAGTAAAATTCATTTTTTCAGTTCCAGTAACAGATTGTCCACCTAGTTATTTTACATATAACATCAAAAATGGGAATTAATTAAGACATCTGTTTTCATACCTGTTTAGTGTAATCAAGGATTATAGAGAGGTCACATTATACCATTGCACAGCACATGCATGCACACACCAACATTCACTTACACTGTGCCAGTGTGGAGTAGTTAATTACCCTAATAGAAATGTTTTTGGAATGTTACAGGAAAACCCATGCAGACGTGCAAAATGTGCAAAATCTATTTCAACAATAATGACAGCATTTAATTCTATGGAACATATTCCAGTAAAAAAAATTTTGCCATGTGTACATTGCATAATGATATTCTTATGGGCATGTCATATATATACAGTATATACATATATATATATATATATATATATAGATAGATAGATAGATAGATAGATACAGTATATAGATATATATATATATATATATATATATATATATATATATATATATATATAGATATATAAATATATATATATAGATATCCATATTACTAACTGAGAATGGTAAACCGGAAGGCATGGACGCAGGTACACGGCGATGGGACCATGAGACATAGTGCACAGCGTGCGTTTCATAAACCGCAAGCGAAGTGTGATCCACCGCGAACAAAGGAGTCACGGCCCAAAAACGAAAGAGCTCAACTAATGTGAATGAGAAATGAAGCAACAACGCGCCCATAGCTAACGACTAACGACACAGCCACACAAAAAAGAGGATTCTGCGCTGCACCCCAGAGTCGAATGGAAGAGGCTACGGAGGCCCCACAGGTCCAAAAAGATAGTACGGAAGGCGCGTGAAAGTACGAAAGGCGAAACGTCCACACTACACAGCATGGTCCGGGTAATGAGAATAAACGAACTCTCCGTATTAAACATATGGCATCCTCACACATCCAAACCATATAGCATATGTGAATCACATTACAGTGATGCATTATTAACAGTACAACCACATAAAACGCTCCGTATTAACTGTAAGTGCAATTATCCATATTAATAATGGTAGACAACGGATAACTAATGGAGTCACGGTCACGGCTCCGGCTCCAAAACAAAACTTTCAACTAACGGACATACAGAAACGAGCCCGCCTGAATACAATTAATGAACACAGGAGCCTACAACGCGCCTCTCAAACAGCAGAGGCAATAGATAAACGGCAAAGAAAGGAACGACAAACAGCTGCTAAACAATTCCGCCAATTAGCTGACAACGCATTCTGTAATGCGTCCACTATTAATGAACATTCATTAGGATTAATGAATATCATTTGCTGGCATTGTCATTCACTTAACTTCCCTGAAGAAACAACTGGCAATACAACTAATGAGTTTACACGTTGTTGTCAAAAGGGTCAGGTTAGACTGACTCCTTTAGATGAATATCCTGAATATCTACGGATGTTTCTAACTAACAATGTACCCGAAAGTAAAAACATTATGGACTGCATTAGATCCTACAATAGTTCATTTGCTTTTGCATCTACCGGGGTAAATATCAGGCCACCAGCTGGCAATGGCCCATACTGCTTTCGCGTATGTGGACAAATATTACATCGGATTGGAACAGTGCACCCTGAGCCAAATCACGAACGCAAATATGCACAGATCTGCATGTTAGATCCAGATGACGCAATCTATCAACGATTTTACTACAAATGTTGTGTATAAAGAAGTATTCCAATAGATCCTTCTAATGTGCCATGCTATGGGTTCTTTACGTCCTTTGTTCATCATCTACACCTTTACACTCCAATATATCTCATACATTCATCAATGTATTTCGAGTTACCCAACCCCGGGGGGTAGGCGAGCGAAGCGAGCAGGGGGCGGAGCCCCCTTGTGTGTATATATATGTATATAAACCCACGAACAATCTGCGCATGGTCCTGTTTAATGCTAAAAACAAGAAATCGACAGCCGAAACACGAAACGCAGTTTATAGTATTCCATGCAATTCTTGCTCAGCGGTATACATAGGACAAACGTCAAAAAGAATCTCAACACGTGTACAGGAACATCGCAACGCCGTCAGAAGAAAGGACGCACTATCTTTGATATATGCACATACCAAATCAACAGGACACACATTCAATTGGGACAACGTAAAAGTAAAATTTAAGGTCAGTACTAAAAGTGCCAGAGAGTTGGCCGAGTCTTGGCTATCAGATGAAAACGCCATCAACAGACACTTGGACATAAATCCAGCATATGCCAACTTAAGAAGGACATGTACACAATAATTAAACTATACAACCCCCCCCTTGATCATACAGACGGTGTCACCTCCACCCACTCCCCCCACTGAATGTGTTGCTATATATTGCCTTTGATTCTTGTAAGTCTAAGCATTATCCTCTGATGAAGACCCCTGATAGGGGTTGAAAGCTCAGGAATAAAACTATTTGATGATATGTGATTTTTTTTTTCTCCCTTCATGGATCTCCAACGGCAAATATATATATATATATATATATATATATATATATATATATATATATATATACTGTATATATATATATATATATATATATATATATATATATATATATATATATATATATATATATATAGTAAGTAGAACACATGAGAGAAAATACATTTTTGGGGCACCTGAAGATGAAGCCCATATAATTGATTGAAGAAAAAAACTTTATTAATAAGAATGTCAGCGAGTCCTATCTACTCCCATAACATGGTGATTTATGTTGTTGTTATGTTGGTCTGGTAGTAAAAAAAGAGGAGGGGCATTAGATGACAGTGCCAACTCCCAACAAGGGGTGAAATTACATTTAGGCAAGCCCTGAAGTTGTCTCCCAAGCCTCTTTACATCAATTACTGGTAAGTGGCCCTAAAAATTACCAGTGTCATCTTCTGTGCCACTGTACTTAGGTCTTCCGTGGCACTATGCACTCCCAGCTGTTTTGTCCCTTTGTCTGCTCATACATGCCGTCCGGCTCTTCCTCACTTTGTTCACCTAGGGACAGAGCTAACCTATATACCACATACTATTCAACACAAACCCAGGATGTACACCTGAGGCTTGCCAGCAGCCATGCATCCAGGCCAATTGGCTTTTGCAACTGCTGTGTCTGCATCTTTTTAAGTGCTTCTCAGGGGGCTACCTGGGAATGTGCATCCATCTAGGGTCCAGACCAATATATATATATATATGTGTTGTGTACTCTTTGTATTATTTGGCAGGTAATATGTAACATATGTTATATATATAGATATACTGTATATGTACATGACACATGTTGATAGATAGATAGATGTTGGTGTAGTATTTGTCATTATAACTAGTTGTTCAATAATCTTACAACCTATAGACAGAAATTGCATCTGAATATACTTTGCAAGTGCATTTGGAACCGGCATTTGGAACATTTGCTAGAAGGAGGGTTTGTAGGCAGATGGTGGTCCCCAGTGAAGTGCCACAAAGCTAGGACTCATGATCAGGATTAGGGTCTCCCATGAAGCAGTGAGAGCCACAAAGCACCATCACTTGATTTCTCAGTGTTCACCTGTGAAACACATTGACATGGGTCTGATGCTGCACTTCAGGGAGATGATTATACTTGCACAGCAGTTCAATAGGACACAAGTGGAAAATTCCACACCAGGTGTATCATGTATAAAACTGCTTGGATACAAGTGTGAAAATATGTGTTTGGCAAAAAAAAAAAAACAGGCAAATGTCCACAGCATAAAAAAATGAGTTGTAAAACCTGGTGTGAGCACATTTGTACACAATTTACTTTTATACATCACAATCATCTTTTAAATTTGCATATGTGAATGTGCCTCAAAATTCATATTGACATCAAAGATTACTTACAACTTAATGAAATATCACTGCTTACATTTAACAAAAGCAGCTTTGTACTCACTAGGTACCCTTATTACAATATAAGTGCAGCATACGAAAACTGAATGTAGTGCCTTCTTGGTCGGTTAATGACTTTAAGCACAGTGGATATGTTGGTGTGGAGGTTGGCTTAGATATTCATTACCTGTTGGCCGGTTCCCTGAGAAGTGACAATAGGTAGCCAATATACAGTAAACCGATGAGAAAGCTGAAAAGTTCTTCAGTGCAAATGCGCATTATAAGGGAACTAAAGTAGAGTCTGTATATCATATTCATCACATTTGGGAGATTAATGTGTTTGTTGTGTCACCGCACATTATAATAACGGCTTGGTGATTTGAATTATTATACATGTGAATTGTCATTTTGCTAATTTAGCTTCATTTCCCTACTTGATTTTGTGTGTTGCCAAGATATCTCATTATGTATATGCAAATATTCTAAAATCCAAAATTATCTGAAATCCAAAATACTTCTGGTCCCAGGCATTTTGGATTAGGAATACACAATCTTTATTATTATAATTATTTATTAAGTGGATGCCTTTATCCAAGGTGACTTACAAAGCAACTTAGGATTTATTCTTAATAATAGGATATTCTTATACTTTAATAGGATCTGTTCTTTTTAGAACTGCTCACATTTGTAAAGAATAGCAGTATTACTTTTTATTTTTCTAGGGCTTAGTTTATATTTACATTTTCTTTTGGACTTGTTGGAACCTAAGTTAAAGGCTGTTTCCACACTGAAAAGGAAAGACTGTTAAAGGCACAACATTTCAGCTGTATAGTTTTCATCAGATGTGCAAGGAAAAAACAGGTAATATATACAGAAGGGGAAAAAATTAAGCAAAACCAAGGCAGATGGAAGGAGAAAACATGAAAGTAGGTGTGAAAAAGCTTCCATTAGAAAAGATGAAGAGAGAAATATTACAAAGTGTCTTGGAAGCCCTGTGAAAGAACATAAACAGAGTGATTAGCATGGCCATGATCCAGACAGGTGAAGAGTCCTTCAATAGTCTTTGTGAATTTATTCAATCAGTGCTCCCTGAAATGTTCTGCTGACTGTGTCCCCTTTTCTTCACTGTAGAAGACTGAACACTTCCTGAAAGAAATGCAGTAAATAAGATTTTCCGTCTTGCAGGGGGCCAATTGTTTAATATTGAAATTACAGAGGGGCCAGATACAAGAGTATTGTTGCTGACATATTTACAAGTAACACAGTGGATATTGTTACAGCAGAAAATGTGCCTAGTGAGAAATGTGGCTGTCTACGGAGTGAACTGAGAACAAGAAGTCTGTGTAGGTGGTTCAACAAAAGGAGATCAATGGAGTGTTTGAAAAAAGATTAAATTGTGAGGATTAGTCTGCAAAATTGGGAAATGTTGTTTGATAACCTGAGAGAAAGAGAGATAGAGTGTTAGGGTGGAATGAGAGGACCAGTGGGGTGCAAGTTTCATTATTGGGAGGGAACACTAGTTACAAAGTCTTCTGCTGGCTTGATTGATGGCCGTGTCCACAACATGAGAAGGGTGTCCTCATTCGTTGAAGTAACTCCTCATTCTGAGTGCCTCATTAGTTTTCATTTTCATTTCTTACTTTAATTTTGTTTGGGTTTTACATGATGGCATCTTGTTTTTTAGTGGGAGCTACAACTTTTAGTATCTGTTACTATGATACAATGGCTCATGGTCCAGTGGCTTGGCCGAAGACATTGCATCATGTGACATTATTAGTGCAAAAATATTTAAGCCAGCATTGCGTGTGTGTCTCTGGATGCTCAGATACTTTGGAGAGAAATTATGTCATTCTATGCTTTTTCAGAATTCTAGTTACTTTCTTGATAATTTGAATTTGCATTATTTATCAGATTTTGATGTATAATCATTCTGCCCTTCTGGTGTTGACCACCACTTGAGTTTTCAATATCAATTTCACCTTCTGGTCTTACTCTGCTGTTCAACTGCCTGCTAAACTCCTTTTTTTGCTGCAGATGAATGCTGTGGAGTAGGGCTGGACAATATTGAAAAAAAAACTGACATTATAATATTTTCTTTTCTGTGATATTTATTGTGTCATAAAAAATTCCAGAAACTTTCACCAGATGATCTGAATAGCTTAATTTTCAAAGAATACTAGGGGGCTGTGCCCCCTGCTCACTTTGCTCGTCAACCCCCGTTTGGGCCCTACGCGCTTGTCATTTCCCGGATCTGCCACTTGCGACGAATCGTGCTGTGCTTTTGGATAAACATGAATATCAACTCTTTCTTTGATATTTCCATCTTTCTAAACTATTATCGCTGACAATTTGTCACATGTTGGTTTATTATAAATGCGAGCGTGATCTTTCGGATTCATATAGAAATCCAAGAAAACTTATTTGTCCGTGTTTTTCAGATAAATTTCGTGTAAAGTGTTAGATGTATGGATTTGTATCCATTATTGGCTGTAGAATTTCTAAAATGTCCAATTGTTTAACTCTTTCGATTCTGTGCTGCATCGCTTCTCAGTGATTATAAATATAAACCTGACCGAATTGTGGTTTCTTTGAAGTAAAACTTGTAGGAGCTTTAATTGTTACGGGACCACAGATTCCCATAGCATATGGTCTATTATTGTGTAAATCTACGTTTTGAGCATTGAATGATGTGAATGCAAACAGATTATTGTAGTTTCAGATATTTTGCCAGTAGTGTTTGTGGATTTCACTTTCACCAAATAAAATCTTTTAATTCTTAATTTGGATACGCCTCTTCATTGGGAAGAAATACTACTTTTCCCTGATGGCAACATGAATTAGACGATCTACAAGTCTCTGACTTAAAGTTTAAAGCCAAACAATATCTACATACTTCTGTCATATCACCTATGTCCATATATTCAATCTCTTTTCGCTGTTCCGTTATTTCACCGAGTAATAATTTCCATTTGTTAGCGCTAATGCGATCTTTAGTATCAGTTTTTTGATACTTTTGAATTTTAGTACTTTCATAGTCTTTAACCTGCTCTGCATGTGTATCGCGCCAATGTTTTTGAATCTCTTTACGACGTTCTACTTTGTCTTCTATTCTTTGTCTTTTCATTTCTACTGTTTGTCTTTTATTTCCGCTCCTGCCTGAACCTGTTAGGTTTTCAGTTCATCTCTTGGCACAAAGTCTTGTCTTGCGGGACATGAAATTATCTCTCTGAAAATATCTCGTCTTGTCTCTCTGAAAAAGTCTTGTCTTGTCCCTAGGTTTTTTTTATATAATAGAGAGAAATCATACTAGAAATGTTTGGGGTGATCTTGGAAGGTGAGTGCATCTGCTGTATAGAAAATAAAAAGAATTTAAAAAATGAAAAATGACTCTTAAAGACTTTTGATTGTGTGACCTTCCTGTCTTTATCTGTAATGCTATATAACGTGTATATTTAGTGGAGTCAGAAAATAGAGCAAATGCTTCATGAAGCTTCATTTGTCAGTCACTACCCATCTGTCAATGAAGCAGGATGCTGTATAGAAGGGATAAAGAAGATTACAGGAGGCTATATATCTGTACTCCTGGTTAAAACAGAGCATTAAACTAAGGAGTAAGGAAACTTCATTTTCACATAGCAAATTAACATGAGTAATAAAATATGCCATTTACCATTTTATTTCAAAATTAAACCTCTTTTTTGGGAAACAGCAAAATAGTAAACATTTTAAACAAAATTATAAAAATACAGTAGCAGCTATACACTAGTCCTCTGAGTAGTTTTTAAAAAAACAACTTAAAATATGACTTATAAAAAATTTTTTAAAAGATTAAACTGAACTAAAAATAACAACATCAATCTGTAATAAATAACAAATATCGACACAGAACCATTTTGTCATATTAACTGTTTTTAAATTTAACTTCTCATTAGCAACTGTGCCAAAGTAAAACAAAGTGTTGGTCATCTTAGCTAAACAAGATGAAATGAAACTTTTCTGTTGTATAACATCTGGTTTATTTTTTAACAGACTACTTAGCTTAGAGGTTTTTTGCTAAGAATACCAGTCTATCTACCACTGCTGGCTTAAGACAAGAACATTGACTCTGATGGGGAGCTTGTAGCCAGAATACACAGATATTTGTAGGCAAGCTTTGCAAATTGTGAAAAGTTCATCTTGTGTGATTTCCACCACGAAAGTGGAGCTTCTTCTTTGTCAATGGGAGGGGTTAGCAGGTACTTGTTGAATTCAGCTTCCCTAAGAGTCAGAGAGGAATCACCCTCTGCTGCAGCTCCACTTTGTTTAAAGAAAGTTCCCAAGGATCTCTTGGCTTTTTTTCCCCTGGGACATGAGAGTGACTATGAGCTCAATTTCAGCACTGCAGCTTGAGGTCTCTTGGAATTCAATCATCTCTGATGTCACTCTGGCCTTGACTTTGATCTTGCCATCTTCACTGATGAAGTTCATTTTGAACCAGGAGTCCTAAGAAGATGTCTTATCTAGCAGCTCCTGAGTAGCTTCCTCTTTATATTTATCATTAAGGTAGCCTTCATCTTCTTGGTCTGTGTCTTCCTTTTGCATTAATAACAACGAAGTGTTAAAGAGGTGAACAACAGACTTCACATAGGTGACACTAACATAGTCTTCTCCTGAAAGTGCATCTGTGAAGTCCAACAGTGGACCGAGTGACTTGTTGATGGCATCCAAGACATCTATATCTTGCCAGGTTAGAATTAGATGTTGCACCTTCTTGTCTACAGACAGGACCTGAGTTAAAGCTTTCTGCTGCTCTAGAATCCAGCTGATCATCATCTGTCTGGACCCCATCTTGTTTGGCATTCTAATATGAGTGAATTTAATGATAGATTGAGTTCCTTCTGGGCTTTTTCTTAAGAACATCTGGCCTTCCAGCTGTGACAGAAGTGCCCCACCAGCTTCTTCCAGACCCCTGTTACACAGTTGGTGTATTCATCTTTTTTCAATGCATTTTCTAAGGGGACAAAATACAGAGTAAATAGAAGAAACATTTATATTTATCATTTTAAAACTAAAGTGCTTATACATACAAATAACTATGTTTTTGCAATAGAATAAACTATGGATTATTTAAAGATGAACTATATAGTTTTTGCCTGATTTCTTTACATGTTTTTTACAAGAATCTATGAGAACCTAAATTATACTCAAAGAATTTTACTGTCTTGTTAGTTTTACATTAGTGGTGTGCCATCCAGTTTCAGTTTAATTTGTCTCTAAAAATTGTTTATGAAACTAATATTTTAAAATTCAATTCAAGATTCAACAATTTTCACATACAGACTTACAGGTGGTACATGCAGTGAAATGCAGGTCTGATTAGCTCCAGATCGTGCTAATTAAAAGAGAGGACTAGTAAAAAACTGTTTTATTAAAATAATGAGGGTATTAAAACAATAAGCTAGAAGACAGTGTCATTGTAAATAAAACATTTTTTACAGTATGGCTAAGACAGTATGTGCAATTAGCAGTAGTAGATGTATAATACTGTACATATATAAATGAGATGAATCTGATACAACAATTTTATTGTGTTTAATTTTAGGACATGTTGTTTAGTAAAACAGCTTAGTAAATACAGCAAACTTACCAACTGCGAGATGCAGTCTGTGGCCAAAGAACTGCACCCTGGTCCACCTGTTAAGGGATGCAACTTTCACCATGTTTGCTACGTGGTCTGTTGTTATTCAGATTAGACTTCTTTCTACTAGACTCCTAGTGGTCAATACTTCTCTGAAATCTGTTGCGATGTTTTCGCTTGTATGATTCTTCAGGGAAAATGCTGTTTGTAAACAGCAACTTTATAGTTGGAAGTCCTCATTGATAAAGTGGATGGTCAGACTTATGTGGGGCTCTGGCGTGGTGCAGATGGAGCACAAATCCGTTGCTGCTGCAAAATATTCCAATTTTGATAGTACTGACTGCAGGTGCTGCGGTGTGCTGGCGCCCTGCCCGGGATTTGTTCCTGCCTTATGCCCTGTGTTGGCTGGGATTGGCTCCAGCAGACCCCCATAACCCTGTGTTAGGATATAATGGGTTGGACAATGAGTGACTGACTGACTGACTGCAGGTGGTTCTTGCATTTCTCATAAAGCTCTGGAATAGCGACACAAGAAAACAAGTTGCATGATGGTATACATATCACTCGTCAAGTGACTGGATCATCTTTTTAAACCCTTTTGTTAACTGTGCTAATTGGCACCATGTCTTTTCGTGATGTGAAATATTACTGCATCAATGATTTCTCTCTGCCATTTGAGACCCCTCTCGTATGGTGTAACACTGGCAAACGTGTCCAAAATAGTTCTTTGCTTTGGACGACATTCAGACCTGGCTTTGCACTCATCATACAGAGTTTTGTGTTCTGATTTAAATGATGAAACAAATTGATCGTGTTGCCTCGTATTGTGATGGATTTTTCATGATGGAACTGTTGGATGCTCTTACGGAGCACACCAGAAATGTTCCGAACATCAACTGGATGATAACATACATACAAGACCGCAAGATTGTTACAGTCTGCTTTATATATAAGATATACTGTGTATATATATATATATATATATATATATATATATATATATATATATATATATATATACATATATATATATATATATATATATATATATATATATATATATATATATATATATATATATATATATATATATATATATATATGGCTATTTGAGTCACAAATACAGAATGAGTCCCAAAAATAGCTGGAATGCCAACCTAGCCAACTCTATTTAATTTCAAAAGCAACTGGTGCGCGGTGGTGCTCAAACATAAAGAATGCTGGCAGTCACCTCCAGTTCCCTCTCTGGTGGTCGTTCCGAATGTTAAGAGGATATGTACATGCATACAAGATGGCAAGATCATCCCCCACCCTACCCAGAAGGGGGTGGGTTAGGGTTAATTTCACCTTACAGTATTTTCAGTTGACCAATGAGAAACATGTGTACCAAGTTTCATGAAAATCACTCCAGCCATTTGGAAATGATCCTGGAACATACATACTGTACATACATACATACATACAAACATACATTGACTTTTATATATATAGACAGATGTAGTCCTTCATGTGCTGTTATGTACATAACACCTATCTAATTTTTTTGGTACACTGTATTAATCCCCGAGGGGAAATTGTCTTTTTGCATTACCTTTGGGTGTCAGAGTGCAATGTCAGCCATTTTGTAGCATCCCCGGAGTGATTTTCAGGTTAAGGACCTTTATTCAAAGACCCATCAGAATAGGATCTCTTCTGACAGTAATGCCATTTGAACCGGCAACCTTCCAGATACTAACACAGCTCCTTAGCATCAGAGCCACCAGTCCATCTAATAATTTTACATCTCTGACCTGAGCCCCTGATGATTTGTGGTAATGGACACTGGCTGCTACGTAACCTGATTGCACTGTTTCAACATATCTATAGCAAATGACTCGTTGAAAAATAATCTGACACTTTTTTTTTTTTTTTTTGTTACTGGATTACATGCAGCTCACTGTTTTCTGCCTGGCTGTGCTATTGAGCCCCGCAAAGGACCCAGTGTATGTGTTTCTTGTCATACGTCCAGTGCTGCTGCAATAATTATAACATATGTACTTTTACTTCAGTAAAATAAGTATTGCATTAGGTTACTCATTACTTTAAAAAGTATTTGAACTACATTAATGCATGTTTCTTTTAACGCATTATTGTTCCTGAGATTGTGCTGCTGAACTTAGCACTGCACAATTTCTGAAATATTGAGACAGAGTTTTTCAACCAGGAGGAGGAATAATGTGATTGCCCAAACATTTGCCTCAGGAAATTGATCTTTGTGCACGCTTGTACTTGTGGCCTCTAAAAGCATGTGCTAAGCTACCATATGCTACACAACGGACATGTGCGCACTACAAAATCCTTAACTGTACCCCGGTTAAGGATTCACATGGCCACATAACTGAAAAATCTATATTTGTTAATCATGTTTCTCAATGACTAATAACCTTGTTTCTCAAATGGGAGTAAAGGTTTACATGGTATTTTAGAAATCAGGTTTCTGTGAATAACCAGGTTATTAAGGTGTGTGTAAATAGACTGTATCACTTTTGGAAAAGTACAGCTCCCATCTTTATTCATTCTTCTCATCTCTCCTGACAACAAAGATACCACTTGTTCAAAACATCATTTAATTTTCAGAATGGAGTCATCTTCTCTTCAAGACTTTCTTGGACCCTCCTGCTGCTCCTATCCCATAATCCATTCTACCTGTGGACTTCACCTCTCTTTCAAGATTCATGATACCAATAAACAGTTCAAGACTCTGCAGACTTCCTTTAAACTGCAATTGACCAGCTCTTCCTCCTCAACCCCCCTCTTTTTTAGATTTCTGACCTGCTCCTCAACATCTCCTGGATTGAATGACATTTCCTTGCACTTTCTTTAGTTCATCTCTCTTTTTCTTATTCCTTTATCTCCTTTTAAGTCTCCACTGAGCATTTTCCTGCAGACTACAAGCAGTCAATTATGATACTCACTCTCATGAAGATATCTGTCTCTCTCCCTTTCTGTCTCTCATTCCTTCTGCTGTTGAGAATTTCCATTAATCTAGTCTATCTTCTACAATTTCTGTCCAATACACTGAAACACACAGTTCATAATTAACTCCTTCTTTTTCATTCTAATAATTATTTGCATTTATATAGCGCTTTTCTCACTACTCAAAGCACTCAGCAATTGCAGGTTAAGGGCCTTGCTTAAGGGCCCAACAGAGCAGATTCCCTTTTGGCATTTACGGGATTCGAACCAGCAACCTTCCGATTGCCAGTGCAGATCCCTAGCCTCAGAGCCAACACTCTAACTCTAACTATTCTGGCATCAACACACAAAGTCCTCCTCAGTTTAGTTTTTGCCATGCCATCCACTGTGGCTGTTCTACTTCCAGACAAAAATTCAGCTAGCTATGCTTGAATTACGTCTCTCACCTTCGTCTTTATCCTTCTTAACCCTTCTTCAGCTTTGACTGGTTCAAGTCTTTCTTTTTTGATTGGTCCTTCTATATATCATGGCCGAACTGTCCTACTTTTCTGAAACTCTTGATAGGGTTGTCTCAAAGATAGGTACTGGCCCTCTTCTCTCTACTTGCTACATTTGTGGTGTGATGATGTACAATTAGCTGCCTTTTGTTTAATCAACACATTTTGTCAATGAAGTAGTCCTGTGGTTACTTAGTTCATAACATTCACAAAACACAACTGTTTTTCACTACTGGTGTCACTTATCTCATTTTCTCTCAGTTAAGTTACTGCAATTCTGTTTCACTGGGGCTCCAAGCAACCATTATCAGACCTCTTTAGCTCTTTTACAATGTAGCTTCTCAACTGGTGTACTCAGTTCTTTGTTTCCCCCACTCTACTCATTTGCTTTTCTCTCTCCACTGGTTTATATTTGTTTTGTAGTGAGGATCTGATTGAAATCTCATGTTTTGACCTACAGTTAGGTCCATAAATATTTGGACAGAGACAACTTTTTTTCTAATTTTGGTTCTGTACATTACCACAATGAATTTTAAATGAAACAACACAGATGCAGTTGAAGTGCAGACTTTCAGCTTTAATTCAGTGGGGTGAACAAAGCGATTGCATAAAAATGTGAGGCAACTAAAATTATGTATCGAGCTCATCTCTCTCGCTTAAAACTGTCCAAAATGTTTCCAGGGCAAGATCCAACCTGCGAACACTGCAAACAAGCTCCTGCCTCACTGGGTCACATGTTCTGGGTCTGCACCAAATTAACATAATTTTGGACAAAAATTTTTAAGTGCCTTTCAGACAGCCTTGGGGTCACAATCCCTCCTAACCCATTAACAGCTGTGTTCGGTGTTCTTCCAGACGGACTTGAAGTGGAAAAGGACAAGCAAACGGTGATTGAATTCACTACACTTTTGGCACACAGACTCATTCTGTTAAATTGGAAGAATCCTAACTCTCCTCTGATAAGTCAGTGAGAAACCAATGTTTTATATTATTTGAAATTGGAAAAAATCTAATTCTCAGTTAGAGGATCTGTACAAAATTTTTTCAAAACCTGGCAGGATCTGATCAATATTATTTTAGAATAAGAGAAATAACCATTACCGCATTTAACTCCCTTCTCCATCTCTTATTTACATATATATTTATTTCTCCCTTTCTTTTGCTTAATGTTGTCTTATTAAAAAGCCATAAGCAATTCTCCTTTAGCTAAGCTCTCCTTCTCAGGGGTGGGGTTTGATTTGTTTTTAATTTGTTTGGTTATACATTGATCCATTTGTATGGAATGATTACAATAAAAATTAATAAAATATATTATAATCGGAAAAAAAAATGTGAGGCAACTAAAGCATTTTTTTAACACAATCCCTTCATTTCAGGGGCTCAAAAGTAATTGGACAATTGACTCAAAGGCTATTTCATGGGCAGGTGTGGTCAAGTCCGTCATTATGTCATTATCAATTAAGCAGATAAAAGGCCTGGAGTTGATTTGAGGTGTGGTGCTTGCATGTGGAAGATTTTGCTGTGAACAGACAACATGCGGTCAGAGGAGCTCTCCATGCAGGTGAAAGAAGCCATCCTTAAGCTGCGAAAACAGAAAAAACCCATCCGAGAAATTGCTACAATATTACGAGTGGCAAAATCTACAGTTTGGTACATCATGAGAAACAAAACAAGCACTGGTGAATTCAGCAACGCAAAAAGACCTGGACGTCCGCGGAAGACAACAGTGGTGGATGATCACAGAATCATTTCCATGGTGAAGAGAAACCCCTTCACAACAGCCAACCAAGTGAACAACACTCTCCAGGGGGTAGGCATATCGATATCCAAGTCTATCATAACGAGAAGACTGCATGAAAGTAAATACAGAGGGTGCACTGCAAGGTGCAAGCCACTCATAAGCCTCAAGAATAGAAAGGCTAGATTGGACTTTGCTAAAGAACATCTAAAAAAGCAGCACAGTTCTGGAAAAACATTCTTTGGACAGATGAAACCAAGATCAACCTCTACCAGAATGATGGCAAGAAAAAAGTATGGAGAAGGTGTGGAACAGCTCATTATCCAAAGCATACCATATCATCTGTAAAACACGGTGGAGGCAGTGTGATGGCTTGGGCGTGCATGGCTGCCAGTGGCACTGGGACACTAGTGTTTATTGATGATGTGACACAGGACAGAAGCAGCCGAATGAAATCTGAGGTGTTCAGAGACATGCTGTCTGCTCAAATCCAGCTAAATGCAGTCAACTGATTGGGCGGCGTTTCATGATACAGATGGAAAATGACCCAAAACATACAGCCAAAGCAACCCAGGAGTTTATTAAAGCAAAGAAGTGGAAAATTCTTGAATGGCCAAGTCAGTCACCTGATCTTAACCCAATTGAGCATGCATTTCACTTGTTGAAGACTAAACTTCAGACAGAAAGGCCCACAAACAAACAGCAACTGAAAGCCGCTGCAGTAAAGGCCTGGCAGACCATTAAAAAGGAGGAAACCCAGCATCTGGTGATGTCCATGAGTTCAAGACTTCAGGCTGTCATTGCCAGCAAAGGGTTTTCAACCAAGTATTAGAAATGAACATTTTACTTCCAGTTATTTAATTTGTCCAATTACTTTTAAGCCCCTGAAATGAAGGGATTGTGTTAAAAAATGCTTTAGTTGCCTCACATTTTTATGCAATCGTTTTGTTCATCCCACTGAATTAAAGCTGAAAGTCTGCACTTCAACTGCATCTGAGTTGTTTCATTTAAAATTCATTGTGGTAATGTACAAAACCAAAATTAGAAAAACGTTGTCTCTGTCCAAATATTTATGGACCTAACTATATAGTTCCCTGCGTGGCTGTATTCCTTAAAACTTCCAGTCTGGGAACTCTGTAATCTGTGCTCCAAAATCTTCACTCTGTCTGCTGACTGTCTCTTCTCCTACCAGATGTATCAAAACTGGACAATGCTCCAGCTCCTCCGTTCTTCCATGCAAGATATGGAATGAGTTTCCCATGACCACTCAAATGGCTTCCAATCTACTGATGTTTAGGCTTCTGATTAAGACAAACCTCTCTACAAAACTTCTTGGGACTGCTCAAATTGTTTACTGCTACTCTCTACTCTCTCTTCCTAGATATCTACAATCTTACTGACCCAAGAAAGCATCTAGTAACTCTGATACTGTCTGAGTCCTTGGGAATAACTATAGTACTACACTTCTTCGGCATTACTTTGAATTTTATTCTCTGTTACTGGAGAACTTTTTACTTTTTGATCAGTTGTTGTCTATGTACTATGTTTTCCTTTTGTAACTCACCTTTGATAAAGGCATCTGCTAAATAAAAATAAAACAAGTAAGATGAAATAGTTTATCAATTAAAACATGCTTTAAATGGGGAATAATATTATTATAGATCATGTGTTGTAAAGAAGGATTCAACCATTTTGCTGTTTCACATCGATACCTTCAGTATTTAAAATGAGACTAGAATATAGTGTGAAAGATGATGTCATTTAAAATGTAAAAATGTAGTTTGAATGGTAATCACATTATTAACAGTTGACACAAAGGTGAGAAAAACAGTGCCTAATTATATTTGGGTACCATTTTTATAGGCCTTTTTTAATATAAATTTCAGATAAAACAAAAAATAATATGAAAGATGGAGTGCTGGCATTTTTCTACCTAAAGCCACTATATGGGATGAGAGTAAAATTATTCATTGTTCAGGGAATTGGTGGCTATTTTAAGTTTGATGCTTATGCTGTATTTGCTGTTGTTTAATAAAATAAGTGTATTTCCTGTTGCGACAAACCTGAACTTGTTGAGTACTTAAGATATTGGGTGGGGGTTGAATTTTGCTTTGCTTTTTTCCCTTTGATTTTCTGTTATTCTTGTGTTTTCTCTAGATTGATTCTGTAGTAAACTGATGTATCTATTATGCTATTATTATTTGCCTGATTGAGTGGTATGGCATTGTAATGAAATGCTTTTAGAAAATAAATATACATTTACATTTGAAAAATATGTAACATATACATTTGAATTGATTGGTCATTATAATATCATTTATCTCTATATTCATTTTCACCAGATATGTCACAAATCCATTATGCTTACAGTGCAAAATTGCCCAGTAGACACAGAGCATTTAGTATTAATAGTGCACCCATCCATTCATTTTCTAGAGTTTTGTGGATGCAGAGCCCATGCAAGGCAAGGCAAGATCCCACAGTAGATAAAGCACCAGCCCTTTAAAACACACGCTAAATCCCACTCACACTTATACTACCAGTTAAAAGTCTGGACACACCCAGAAATGTTCATATTTTTGTTAGATGTTGAGACCTTTGTTTCTCAAGATACCATTAAATTGATTTCAAATTATAGCCAAGACATTACTAGTGCTGATAATGGTTATTACTGCTTGAAATGTCTGATTTTAAACTTATTATTCACATATGACTGCAAATCCCCAATTTCAGCAGCTATTCCTTCACTGTCCTAATGGTCAACTCCCTTAGCTTATCCGTAATTGTTTTTAAATGCTAATTGGTTGTTAGAGGAACCTTTGTAATTGCATTAGCACCACTGAAACCTGCTATTCTGTTCATTTGGGTTGCAAGTTACTGGCATTTCCAAAGTTCAATTCTGGATTCAAAAATGGCTGCAATGAAATAGCTTTCTCGAGAAATATCTCAGTCTTTTTGTTCTCAGAATGAAGGTTATCCCATGCAACATATTATCAAGAATGTGAATATTTCATACAAAGGTGTCTTTTACTGTCTTGAGGTAAGAAAGCAAACAAAATCTGACCAGGATAGAGATAGAAGAGGAATCCCAGATGCACAACTGCATTAAGAGAATAAGGATATCAGAGTGTGTTGTTTGAGAAAGAAAAACAAGGTAAGCTAACCATAAAAGAAAAAAAAGTAACTTATCTAGAAATGAATGTAAGAGAACAGAAATTGTGTATGCATCATTTTGTATGCAAAGACAGAACAAATAAATACTATATATACTATAAGTATTTTGGGATAAAAACAACAACAGCCTTATGCCTGCATTATCTGCACATTACAATGATTCAATATATTTATGACACTATTAGGGAAATATCTACATGAATATTTACTGGATATTTTTATATACAATCACACTGGATAATAACAATACATGTCAGGTCGGGTTGGATCAGGTTGGCGAGCATGCACTGCTACAGCACGTTACCGCATCTACCACATGACGAAACAGCTCAGAATCCTGGTTGGCAACTCCCCAGGCAGACATGCGGTCCAGTCCCACCCTCTGTCTGTCACAGCCAGGTGTTATGTGGGCGTCCCCTTATCCTGGTCCATCTGCTCGGGTCCTCAGCAATGCAGATTCTACAAGCCAGGTCACCCTCAGGAAATCGCGCCACATGGCCGTAGTGCTGTAACTGACGCTCCCTCACAATGCAGGCAATGTGTCTCATTTGAGACTCCATGATCAACTGCTCATTTGACACAAAGTCAAACCAGCGGTACCCAAGGATTCTCCAAAGAGACACAGTACCAAAGGAGTCCAGTCTTCATCTCAGGTCACTAGAGAGTGTCCATGACTCGCAACCATATAGCAAAACAGGAAGCACCAGGACTCTAAAGACTTAAAGATATATTAGAATAATAATAATAATTCACTGCATTTATATAGCGCTTTTCTCACTACTCAAAGCGCTCAGCAATTGCAGGTTAAGGGCCTTGTTCAAGGGCCCAACAGAGCAGAGTCTCTTTTGGCATTTACGGGATTTGAACCAGCAACCTTCTGATTGCCAGTGCAGATCCCTAGCCTCAGAGCCACCACTCCACCTTTAAAACACAGAAAACAGTATTCTCAGAAATTAGAATGTATAATATGATTAAGCACTTACTATAATTAAACACTTCTGCATCTTATAAGACATTATTATTTTTAAAGCATATTGAAATCTCACCAATATGGCTTAAGCACTATTAAGCACTGAATTGCTCTGAGCCTTAGATAGTTAATGCACTGAGATGCACTGAGTCTTACTTGTAACCACTCCAACATTGTAAAATGACACCCTGAAAGCAAATGTCAATGTATGGATGGAAGATTAGTAATAAGGAGGCCTTGTTGAAAATACCTAACAGGTGTCAGCTATTAGCATAATGAACAATGAACATACCTAATAATGGGCATAACCTAATAAAGTAGGTATGACTCAAGGGCATTCGCAAAAAGGTGGCATAATGACATTAGGTGTTGCCCATTAGCACAGAGGGGTCTCAAGGTATCTTACAGTATCTATGTTAAGTTATGTATAAAAATGTCTTTGTACTCAGAAACAGCAGCTTTCTCCATGGACACAGCATGGCTGTTTATTATCTTTAATAAATGTGTAAACCGAAACCAAAATGCTTTTGGACTTTTGATTTTTTGATTTTGGATATTATTGGTTTGGGATTTTATTCTATGACACACATAAGACTGAACTGATTGAAAAGTATTACAGTATCTGTAGATAATTGTTGTAAAGAAACAGACGTTATCAACCTGCAGTTAACTGGGGTTTGAGCTAATGAACTACACTGCAAAGATGCAGCTGGCCTAACTGATATAAACATAGGACATGTCTGAAAATGGCAGTGGTGTCGGGAGGTGGGAGGCTGCAGTTGCTTCTCTGCCTCCTAGTTCCTGAGCTTTCAGTCCCAGATATATAAGAACAATGGCAGTTAAGCCCCTGATATTCTTGAACATCAGGTGATATTCATATTCCCGTTAGTCAAAAAAATCAGTTCCTTTCTATGGACTAACTTATTTATATAATTTTAATAAATTATTGTGTTTAACTAATATAAAAAGCTAGATGGGGAACTTATTTTAGTTCCTTTTTTCCTTTCATGGGGTAATATTGATAGTGATTTTATGCTAGCATTGATCATTTTATATTTATAGTTATTTTTCAAATTATTGGATATTACTCTATTGGGGATACTTTCAAAAATGTTACATTTAAGAAAGTTGAATAACTGTCTGTCCTCTCCAGTACTCCTGTGAATCTAACCCCCGAGTGCCCTCTGGTGACCTGGGGGACATTAACAAAGGTAACATACCTCTTCTTAACTGTCCAATTTTCTGAAGAGGCAATCTGTTTTCAGTTAATTTTATCACAGTGTCTGTAGGTGTGTCTGTGGAAAATCAAAACTGATTTTTGTGTCATAAAAGTACAATTTATTTGGAAAATCATCTAGTTTTTGCATTTTGTTGAACTTCTGAATCATTACCAAAGATGCAAAAATTTAGAATGAGCGGTTTCCACACTGAATCCTGAGACCTACGGGTATGTACAGTCAGGACAGGTCATGCTGGGAAGCATGCACTGGTACAGCGCATTGTCGCACCCATTACACAACAGAACAGCTCAGGATCCTGGTTGGCAACCCCCCAGGTAGACACGCTGTCCAGTTCCACCCTTTGGAAATGACCCTCTGTCTGCCGCAGCCAGGTGTTTTGTGGGTGTCCTCTTGGCCTGGTCCAGCCATTCAGGTCCTCAACAACGACAATCATGTGAGCCAGGTCACCCTCGGGGAATCACGCCACATGGCTGTAGTGCCGTAACTGACGCTCCCTCACAATGCACATAATGTGCCTCATTCAGGCAAAATAAACTACGTGATTAAAGTGGACATTTCGAGATTAAAGTTGACATTTCGTGCTTTTTTCCCACTGTGTGCCTATTTTTTTTGTCTGTACCTTAATAAGCTTTCACATGACACTTAGACGGTGGGCTACGATTCGCCTTTTCACGACGACTTTGATATGTGATTTCTTTTTTATTTCGGGCACTGTGCGACTTTGTGAACTTGACCTTTCCAGTTTCTCCGACACTCTGTCACTCTATCAACTTTCTTTTGTTGATTATACCACTGTTTAAACCAACAAATAGTACGTTTTTCCTTTGCCTCCACTTGGTATTCGCTGAAATTCTTATATTTTCCCCTGTGCTTTTCCCATTGTCTTTTCACAGAAGGCTATTTATATTGATTTGCATATTCAAAGAGGCGTAATTATGGGAGGAGTTGGGGCGGGACAGAAGGCGTGTGCATGTGCGTTACTTTTAACGCTGATTGGGATTTATGTAGTGGAAGAACGTGAAAGTTTGTGTGCGCATAGATTCCTGCATCTGGATTTTTCTGTGCGTACGCACAATCCCGCTTTTGTGCTTACACCATGTTATAGTGTGAGTTCTACGCACTGCGTTATACATGAGGCCCCAGGTCACTATACAAGGAGCTGATATAGAGGTGGTGCATTGCTACAGGTACTTGGCATTCCATCATGCAAATGAGCAGCTTCTGAGCCAGCAAAAGGAACACCTATAAAAAAGCAAGTCTGCAATGTTACAAACAGAATTCTACCTTGTACAGCAATGGCGATAGGTCCATTAAGGATAGTGAGCCATCTAAAAGAGCCATAAAAAGTGCAGAGGATCCATATTGGCTCTCTGTGCCAGTGCTACATTGGTGTTAGAAGCAGGATGAAAAGAAGACCTCCCGTCTGATTTTGCAGAATGCAGAATGTCGTAGACACCTCCAATGGACTTGCTTGGCTCTTCTGAGGAGATGCTGGAAAGTCTCAAGACTGAGATCCAGGATATGGAATGCTATTTGCAGCATCTGCACAGGAAGGAAGAAAGGCAGCTGAGAGACTGCTACCTCAGTAGCTCCACCACTGCGTCTTCTTCTGCTATGGTTCACTGGCCTGGGTGCACAGACACTGACAAAGATTCCAACTTACCGTGTTGGGAAAAGGTGTCTCAACTCAAGTTGTCACTGACACCAGATGAGCTGTGTGAAGCAGGGTTGTGCTAAACTTTAGTGGGCAAAGGATGAAGCAGATCCCAGAGGCTTTATAGAGCAGGATTGGAAGGAGCATCTCAAAGCTGAGATCTGGACCTGGAATGATGTTGCCAGTGTCAGTTCAGTATAGAAAAATAGCCAAGAGACCGGTGCATTGGCAGCTCCAGACAAGGAGGTTTGCTTGCTCACTTTGTTCAACATTTCACCACACAGAAGGGCAGTATTTAACACCTCGTGACAGTGCAGCACTCAACATCTCTGCTGCGCTACCTAACAATAAAGCACTGAAGACCACTGCTGATGTGTTTTGTAACCAGCCAATCTCGCAGTTTTGAAGACTTGTGTGCTGTTGCAAGAAGTTGAAAATGGCCCCTGGAGACAGCAACATCGAAGGTAGGGCCATGAAAAGGTGCATTGGCCAGGAATAAGACACTCATAATATAAGCTGTATACAAACAAGCAGCTTCAGGGCCAGTGGCAGAGATACCATTTAAAAACAGCAAGCCTGTAATGTCACAAACAGAATTCCATCTAGTGTGGCAATAGTGAGAAGTCCTTTTAAGGAAAGGGAGCCATCTAAAAGAGTCATTTAAAGAGCAGAGGATCCATATAGGCATTTGGCGCTACAGTATTATTTGTTTACTGTATTGTATTAATAAGGATTACTTATAAATGTTTTAATATTACTTAAGTTTTTTTTTGGTCCAGCACCTCCCAACCCACTGAGAAAACGCCCCCAATATATGTTATACAGTTTGATGTATCTTGATGTCTAATTATAGAAGACAATAAGCTTTTTTGGGGTTCTGCCTATTTTTCTCTCCCTAGGCCTATACAATCCTCATTTTACGCCATTTTTTGAGCAGTAAATTACACCCTTATTATAAAGAGTAAACCAATAGGTTTCTTCAGCAAAAATGACCTGAAGGACTTAAAGTTGTGCATGCCTCATTGACCGATTCCAGTGAATTACCCCATAGTAGAAAATAAGGTATCAAAGTTACTCCTTTTCCGAAAGCTTTGAAAAAACAGAGATCAGTAACAGACATGTGGAGTGTTGTTTTATGTTATTTCGAGGATGCTGATCACAAATATGATAACAACTTTGATATCTGATTCTTTACCAGTGGTCGTAGCCCTCTAAGAGCCACTATTACAAGGGTAAAAATGAAAAATTTCAAACATAAGCACGTGGGATATGGTTTTAGACTATTTCAAGGTCAGGGATTACCAATACAATGTTTGATTTTTGATCTTTTACAGATCCCAGAGGCTTTAGAGGTTAATCGTTTTATGTGTCTCCATCAGAGGATGAAAAATCAAAAAGTGACAAATTTTTTTTATTGCAAACGAGAATGCTTAAGCCGAAGCAACTGAAGCACACCCTTTAATATTTCAAATATTTGACACAAACCTTTGTGTTTAATATATTCTTCTACCCAGTGCTGGTTGTATACTAGATGAGGACCTACGCTAAATAAAGCTTGGATGGCCCCTGTTAAAAAGTTTCAACATTTATTTCTATAACACGTTTTCATACAAATTATGTACTGTAGTTCAAAGTGCTTTACAAGATGAAGAAAGAAAAAAGAAAAATATAAAAATAAGATTAGGCAATACTAAGTAATAAAGAATAAAGTGGCCAGAAGGGCAGAAAAGAACAAAAAAAAACTCCAGAGGGCTGGAAAAAAAACCAAAAACAAAATCTGCAGGGGTTCTGAGGCCACAACACCGCCTAGCCCCCACTGGGCATTCTAACATAAATGATCTAAATCAGTCCTCACTGTTTTCAGGCTTCACATGGAAGAATCAGATGATGATGGTCATGTGGACATCTGGCCTTCGATCCATTAATGTAAGGACTTCATTGTGCCTTACACTAGATGGGTAATCAGTGTGATTAAAAAGTCTCTTTGGAGAGTTGAGTGCTATTGAAAAGCGACAGGGGATGCCAAAATTCATAGGATAGTAGCACACTGGCAAGCTCACCAACTCCAGAGCCTAGTCACTTTTCAACTTTCCCTTCCCCATTTTTCATGACAGGCTGAACTGATAAGGGACCCAATGTGGCCACCAGGCCACCAACAAGTCATTCAGTTCGCTTATGCCATGGACTGACTCTGCTTCTACCTCAATAAAACATTGTTTCTTAGAAACACCCCAAATTAGGGCGACTTATGATAATTAAGACTTTGCCAGCTTCTGTAAAAAAAAAAAAAAAAAAAAATTACCCCTGGGGACAAATAAAGGTCTGTCTATCTACCTATCTATGTCTGTAGTACTAGGGTGTTGTACCGTGTTAGCCATTATGAATGGAAGTCAAGCAAAATGACACCTTTTATTGGCTAACTAAAAAAATTACAATATGCAAGCTTTTCGAGGCAACTCAGGCCCTACCTATCTATGTGAAATGAAAAAGATTTAGTAAGATCATAATAAAATTGATGAAAAAATATTTGAACGATCACCTGCATCTATAAATATACAGACTACATTTAACGGTGCACACTCCTGCATCAATAGATGTTCTTAACCCGAGGGTCGTAACCGTCGCAATCCCGGGGGGGGGGGGGGGGTTCAGGAACTTGTATTTTTAAAATGGGTGGCGTCACGCTACAAATCCCTTATGCAATAATCGGGCGTCTTCTTTTTTTGAAAGGTCACTGAAAATCAGCGCCGGTTGTCGGAGCAAAAAAACGACACGTCTACATTAAAAGTACAAATCACGGAGATCTCTTTGAGGAAGTGCTGTCGATTTTTTTGCTCTTTTAATACCGACGTGTCTTTGTGTCAATCAGTCGTATTATTTTATATAGCGTCATTCAAAGATCGCCTAATCTAGTCTCCGGAAGGAAGCGTATAATCTCATTTGCCCCACAGTAGTGTTTTTTCGCAATTCGTTAGTACAGTTTACCCGGAAGAGGTACATTTATGTCCCTTCCGTAAGATTTACAGTGGGTAAACTTGATGTTGTCGTTTAACTCATTTCAGCGATGCCACATATTGTTGGGTGACAAGCAGACAGTAAGTGGACTTACACACTTAACCTTCATCAAGGCGCTTTAAACGCCACTGTCCAGCAACTGCAACATGCACTTCAAAGCAGGTATTCTCGCGAGACGTAATAGTTCGATGACGGTTTAACACTGAGTTCTCGCGAGAGTTTGCTTTAGCGAGGTGGTGGGGGGTGCGTCTGCCTGTTTCTCCTGTTGCTGCAGCCTCCGCCGCCGCTTACCGGAAGGAGAGCTAGCGGAGCGCCGCCCGGACCGAGCCTAGCCCGCCTGCAGAACGGCACCCACCGCGTAGGCCGAGCTGGGGCACTTATTTCTGTCGACTGCGGTGAGGAGGCAGGTTGGTTGTGTTCTTAACGGAAAACCTGCGAAAAGGTGACTAGCGGGCCATGCTGTGACACACCAACCTCAGCTGCCCGGCATGGACGACTAGTTAGCCCTCTGCAAGTGAGACCCCAGAGAGGGGGAAAAAAATCACCGCCTAGTGAATCGCATAGGAGTGGAGTAAAAAGAGGTAGAAGGAGACTGCTGCTAAAAATACAGATACAGTTCAACGTCATCTCTCCTAAACACAGATAGCGACAGAGCGAGAGAAAGAAGACGCCCGACAGATCAAGCCGATATGCCGATGAAAAAGAAGATCGTGCCGCCGGCACTCACTATCGGCCACGCTAGCGGGGAGGGCCACGGCCCTCCGGCCGTCACGGACACCGCTTCTGAGTGAGTATCTTTTCGTACGGTGCCCGTGGTCGGTTGGGTGGAGGCGACAGGAGGAGGTGGAGGAATTGAAGCCGTGTTTCCTTTTTACCTGTCCATATTCACACATCAGATGGTCCAGAGTGGTAGGCAGTGAAAGAGTCGCCAATAATGGACATGGAAAGACTTGTTGCCTTATGAATTGCAGCGTTCTTATGTAACACAACGTCGCTGGGTAGATTAATGTAACGCCTCTGCATTTACTTTCATACTGTATGCCTATACATATTTTTAGTGTGGCTAAGGTACTTCAGAGATCTGGAATGGCTAACTATATTCATAGCATACCGCATCTGGTATTCCCCCACCCCCAAGCTCTTGCACCTCAAAGAGCCTGTAAACTCATCTATCCGGCCAAGGTGGTGGCCCTTCTGTCATCATAGAGGAGATAGAAACACAGAAGCAAGTTCTTCTGGCAATGCCTAATGTTGGCTGGCAAATTCAACCATACATAGTGATGAGACATACTAAAAGAAGGTTTAGCTTCATCAAGTCGATTTTATTTGTCACTTTAATTAAAAGTGACTTAGCCTTATTCTAGGGATATTGTTTGGGGATGAAGTATTACAGGACAGGGTACAAAATTGATTGTCACAAGTGAAGAGCTCAGAACAAAATACAAGATAGTTACAATTAATTGCTTGGTTGCAAAACCAATTAGCAAACGTCATTGAGACAGAAATTCACTAAGGGATCATCAAGTGCTTCTTAAACACACTGAGGGAGTCAGAATTTCAAGTGGAGGTGTGTAGCTCGTTTCATCAGCCAGGAACTAAACAGGAAGACAGTGTGGATTGAGATTTGGTAAAACGCTGAGGTGGTATCTCCAGATGCCATTCAACAGCAGACCTGAGTGGTTGAGAAGAAGTGTAGGACCCCCACAAGTGTCTTTGTAGGTGGTGATCTCTTGACTGCTCTGTAGGCATTAAGGATTTGAACATTATATGTGCTGCTACAGGGAAATAGTGAAGACTAACCTGTAGATAGATAGTAGTAGGGTGTTGTACTGTGTTAGCCATTATGAATGTAGAGAAAAGCCAAGCAAAATGACACCTTTTATTGGCTAACTAAAAAGATTACAATATGCATACGCTTTTTAGTTAGCCAATAAAAGGTGTCATTTTGCTTGGCTTTTCTCTGTAGATAGATAGATAGATACTTTATTAATCCCAAGGGGAATGGCTATCACTAAGTGACTATCACTGAGGAACTGAAGCTGGCACAGCACATATCAGATAGATAGATAGATAGATATGAAAGGCACTCAGATAGATAGATAGATAACTTTATTAATCCCAAGGGAAAATTCACATACTCCAGCAGCAGCATACTGATACAAAAACAATATTAAAGAGTAATAAAAATGCAGGTAAAAACAGACAATAACTTTGAATAATGTTAACGTTTACCCACATCCCCCCCCATCCCCCTCCCCCCCACTCCGGTGGAATTGAAGAGTCACATAGTTTGGGGGAGGAACGATCTCCTCATTCTGTCAGTGGAACAGGACGGTGACAGCAGTCTGTCGCTGAAGCTGCTCCTCTGTCTGGAGATGACACTGTTTAGTGGATGCAGTGGATTCTCCATAATTGATAGGAGCCTGCTGAGCGGCCACCTTGGCTGATTGAACACCAGATGTGCCGCTGCTTTTTAAGACATCAGGCAGTGGCTTGGTGGAACATGCCGGTACACCAGCAAGCAGCAACTTGCAGTAGTTCCAAACAAGACTAGACCAGAGCCTGGACTAGGATTTGTGTTGCTTGTTCTGTCAGATTTGCTCTGACCTTGCAGATATTGTATGGAGTCAATCTGCAAGCCTGAGAAACCATAGTAACATTGTTTTTTGAAGGACCGCTGGTCGTTGATGACCACCCTAAAGTTGCGTACTGATTTAGTTGGTGTTAGGACAGAGATAGGGTGCTGAATAGACAGATGAGCTGTGATACTAAGGAGGTCTGTTTTTGCCAGGTTGAGCTGGAGATAGTTTTTTTCCCACATTCAGTTTGCAATTTAAGTGAGGCTTGCGTAGACTCCAGCTCTCACTGCATGGACCTGTGGAGGTATGAAAGGTACAGCTGCTTATTATCAGCATAGCACTGATAAGAAAAAAATCATAGGACTTGCTGGTGCCTAGTGGAGAGTTGTATAGGAGAGGAGAGGGCCCATCGGTCACTGGGAAATCCCTGTGCTTACATAGCGTACCCTTGACATCTCTCCTTGCCAGGTCACACAGTAGGATCTACTCTAGAGATGGGACACTAAACTTCCTTAGGGCAATCCTAGTGATGCCAAGATCAGAGAGAGTGGCAAGAAGTATACATAGTACAATATGTAGGTAAATACTTAGTTGTTGAACTCCTAAGACTGTGCATTTCAGTAATTTAAAAAGACAAAGAATGGTTAACTCAAATATGCACTATAAGAATATAAAAGTATATAATAAATAAATAATTAACAATATGGCATCATGCAGCTCTAGGCACTGCCCTCGTTTAGTATGTGGATGTGCTGTGGATAGAAGTTTCTTCTTAGTCTCTCTGAACTGGTCTGTTCACAGAGAACAGGCCATTCTTGGGAAGGTTAGCATCTGTGGTATTTTTCTTTGCCCTAGTCCAACATCACTTAGTATAGACGTTCTTGAAGATGGAGAGTTCACACCTAGTTATGCTATCAGCTGACTGTACCACTCTCCACAGAGCCTTGCAGTGCGGCTGCATGTTGTATCCAAAGCAGGCATTAATACTTCTATTGGTGAATTTGTTAAAATTCATTAGTATCTGGGAGGGCAGCCTAATATCCCTAAGGAGTCTGAGGTGATAATAATGTCGTTGTCCCGCCTTCAGCAAGGTGCCAAAGTGTTTGGACCAGGTCAGGTCCTCTGTGATGTGGACACCGAGGTATCCTCTATACTTTAGGAGTTTTAGTGCCTCTGCTATTTTCTCCCAAAGTTCACAAGATCTTTTGTCTTGGTGATATTAATGGACAAATTGATGTGGGGGGGGCTAAGGGGGCGTTTGGAATGTAGTGTGCTGTGAATGTGTGCCAAACAGTGGACTAGTGCCATATCTGGAATTGGCTACTGTCTTGTGCCGTGTGACCCTGAACTGGAAGAGCAGGTCAGAAAAGGGCTGGAGGTACGAATAGTTTCCAATTGCATGTTTAACTGATTCAGACATGTTATTTAAACAATTCAAAATGACTTGTAATGACCACCCAGGACTATTCCTGTTGAACAGCTTTGCTATTAAGAAATGTGTTTTCAGGTCTCTGCTTATGTTAGAAATAATTATTTTGCATTTAACGTAATGCTTTGACATACTTGAATAATCCAAAAGAAATGCTAGTGTCTCCCAGCATCCAAACTGCTCAGCTAAACTGCTAGGTTATACTGTAAGTAATGTTGTAATGCACTCTTATTTTCCATGAATTTCATGGTCTTCTGTTTTTAAATATCCATGATTTTATGCAAATCGTAACAAAATAACAAATTCTTTATAATTTTGCGTATTACAGACAAGATATTTCATTAAATTAAGCTGTTATTTGAGTGCTTACATATTTTCAGTCCAGTTTGTGAGGAAAAGCAGCACATCTCCCTTTACATTCAAATCCGTGATGACTGCTGTCCATTGAATGGTGATTTTGCTGTTGAAATTCAGAATTGCTGTGTACTGCTTGACCACAGCAAAGTTCTTAGAAAGGTAGCAGGATCATGGTACTGTGAAGGGGCATAGAATGTTTTCAATTTGAGGAAATTTTGCAGGTGGAATAGCAATATATTTTTTTTCTTGTATGTTGAATTTATTTTATAGAATATAATTAATTTCAAACGTCAAAGAAATGCATGATACAGGATTTGATAACTTAAAAATGATTCAGTGTAGGTGTGTATGAGAGTGTGCCCAACAGTGGACTGGTACTTGATCCAGGTTTACCGTATATCTTGCTTTGTGCTTAATGCTGCCGGAAACAGGCACTGGCTTCTTCTGATTGAATACATTGGACCTAAACTGAGTCTCTCCTTATGGTTATAGTCCATCACTTTAACCAACAGGCAGCTTAATGCGCTTACATTGTTTTGTAGTTTGCTGTACTTGTTGATATTTTCATCTTAAACCTGTCAACAGCTTTTCACTATGTGGTAGACAAAGAAATACACTTTAACTTTTGTCAATTCATTAATTCAGCATTCATTGGAGAAAATCATAAAGGCTGAAACTTGAAAGCATGTTTTATCTGTTATTTTACGTGGGAAAGAACTGAGAATTAAGCTATCTCATATGTACACTTTAAGCCATGAATGTTCAATCCTGGTTTTGGAGGGGACCACCTTTGCAGGCTTCTGTTCCTGGCATGTTTTTAATTTAGTAACAATTCTTGCTATTAGTTTTTTTTTTTTAATTCTGTGGCTATTTTCATGACTATCTCACTCTGATTATTGTAGTCTTAGTAGTTGTGAAAAATGACAGGGTTTTTTGTGCAGTTTCTAAATGTTCAATTCATTTGCTTGTTAAGAATTTTATGTTTCTTCTTTCTATAACCAACTTTCAGTTGAAACTAAGGAAGAAAATAATAAGTAATCATTGATTATCAAACTTACTACCATTTTCATCCATATTTGGGTTTATAATTAAACAGTTCTTTTAATAATAAATTTATACCCAACAGATTGAAAAAAATACTTCTGAGTTTAGGGATTCAGTCCTCTCCGGTCCATAAAAGAGTTTTCTTACATTTGTACAAATTAATAATACAGTACTACAATAATTAAATAATATTTTGTAATAACTGTACAAACTAGTTTCTCAGTAGGAAAGTTATGGGTTTGAAAGCCTGCAGGCTTTGCGGCCAGGATTGGGCACCCATACAAGTCAGTGAACCATCTAGACTTTTCGATCAGATTTATCTAGACTTCCTAGCACAGCTTTTGCTGAAAATAAAGATGACTTCATTCCTACTTGCTTACTTATTGCAATTACCTTTATTGGTTTTAGTGGCATAAAGGGAGGTGCAGGTCTTCTCATCATCATATATGTTAGACTTGACCTGTTAATGTTATGGATGTGTTTATATATAAAAAAAAAAAAAATGCAACAGCCTTGCCAACCACAATACTTGTTTTTTTGAAATAGCACCACAACATCTGCCTTTGCCATAATGGGAGGCCATTAATGTCTTAAGTTTAAGGCTAGCTGTTGTAGCACAAGGATATAATGGCATGATAGTGTTAAATGTCCCTTTCCATAGAGCTAATTTGGAGGCTCTACAGAAAAAGCTAGAAGAGCTTGACCTGGATGAACAACAGAAGAAGCGGCTGGAGGCCTTCTTAACGCAAAAAGCTAAGGTTGGAGAGCTAAAAGATGATGACTTTCACCGAATCTGTGAGCTTGGTGCTGGAAATGGTGGCGTGGTCACCAAGGTACGCCATAAGCCATCAGGGCTCATCATGGCGAGAAAGGTCAGTATGGAGATACATACCAAGTCAGCAAATCTCATTCTTTTTTGAACAGGATGATTAATATATAAATGTGTGTGTGTGTTTTCTTTTATAATAAACAGCTTATCCACCTTGAAATCAAACCTGCAATCCGGAACCAAATCATCCGAGAGCTGCAAGTCCTTCATGAATGCAATTCACCATATATTGTGGGCTTCTATGGTGCTTTCTACAGTGATGGAGAAATCAGCATTTGCATGGAACACATGGTAAGGTGACAAAGATTTCTGGATAAATAGTCATTTTCCATTGATAACAAACTTATTTTATCTTGTAACATGCCAACACTTTCAGTGTTACTCGATTTCAGAATTTGTAACATAACCCAAATAGAACAAAACGCAATTTAATGTTTTATTGTACAGCAAAAAAAGGCAATTGTTGGACAAAATCTGAAGAGAACTGCACTGCATTTATTAAAGAGAGCAGTATTTCTGCCAAAATCCTGCTTTGCCACTTGACATAGAAACTGGCATTCTGATGTTAATTCTCTTTTTTTACTCCTATTGTGCATGCTTAATTTCCTCTTGGGATGAGATGATTGTTTTATTTAATACCCTTTTTCATTCTTCACAGGATGGAGGCTCTTTGGATCAGGTGCTCAAGGAAGCACGGAGAATTCCTGAAGAAATTCTGGGGAAAGTCAGTATAGCTGTGAGTATCTTCAACCTGTAGGATTTTAAAATAAGAGGTACATGTCCTCAAGCGCATCCTGGTTACAAAGGTTTTTGTCCCACATTGATTCTAATTTTGCTCTACATGGGCATATTACTAAAACTGCATTTTATTTAGTTGGTGGGTTTTATCTAGAGGTTTATACATCAAAACTACATAGTGTAAGGATTCTTTAAAAGGTTTTTTTATTTTATTTTAATTATTTAAATAACAGACATTGCAGATGCGGGTGCAGCTTAGTTGTTTTGCTTCTCTGTACATTTTATACCAATCTACTAAATCCTTAATTTTTTTTAAAGCTATAAGCATTATCTTTGTACTGAGTTCATAAACTATTATAAATTTCGCCTTCTTTTAACATCTTTCCGGTAACGTAAAACCAGTGGCATTTTTCTGTCCTTGTTTACTGAAATCTGGCAGTCACAGCCCTTGTACATTGACAACAAGGTCCACAGCTGCAGGGTCCATAACACCCCCCTCCCCCTTCTATTTTGTAGGTTTTTGCAGAATGTTAGATATCTACAGTATGTTTGAAATAATTAAAGAGCATAATTTTAATTGCTAATAATTAAATGGTGTAGTCTGTAAGTCAAAATAAGTGCTATCTAATTAAAGAATTGCTTGGAGAATAAGGACCAGTTTTGTTCACCTCTTTTAAAATCATCTTCCATGCTCATCTACTCTCTTTTTTTTTTTTTTTTTTAAACCCTTAATGAGGTAGTCATGATTTAAATAGTATTTGGTTTGTGGTGTTGACTGTGCAGCCTATTTTTAAATGTGGGGCAGAATCCTCAAGTGATACAAGCCGTACACCTCATACTCAGTAGTAAACTATCATTATAAGGCCAGAATATCCAAAGGAGGTGCCTAGTCAGGGTTTACCTACATAAGGGCCTTCATATTTGTTATAGAGGTGAAACACAGGAAGCCAGCAACCACTTTATACCCATTACTAACATGATCAATTCAAATAGGGCTGGGTGGTATGACCAAAATTCTATATCCCTGTATTTTTCAAAATTATCCCGGTTTCACAGTATTCAACAGTATTTTTTTCCACCATATGTGAGTGAATGTTAATCACATTTTCCACTGCAATTACTGCAGTAGACTGGCTAAGAATAACCAATTCCACTGTCATGAGAATTGTACATTGTACAAAAAAAATTTAATGTGCACACAAGTATTAATACAGGTTTGCATGGCCCCATAAAGTGATAGTTTTCAAGGGGGTGGCATTAATGAAGATAGGAATCACATTGTATTACAGTTGCAGTCAAAATATAGAACCATTTTATTGAACAAATTTTGCAAACAACTTAAACTATAATTTTGACAACATATTTTCAACCATCCAAAGAAGCATTTAGACTTAGTAAAATATCCAGAGGTGCTTGTCAGAAGTTGTATTGCACTGAACATGTCTTAGAAAAGGAATAAATAGCAAATATTTTGTAAACCAACTACACTTTCTGTTAATGTCAACAATCTCTGTCCACTGACACGTTAGCTATATGGATTGTAATGCCGTTGGTTATCTCGATCCACCGCTTGCTTTTTTGTTGTAGGCAGTCCTCTAGCAAATGCGTCTACAAGTATCGTCTGACTTGAGTGTCCTCTAGCTTTTTCAGTTTTACCTGAGGAACGTGGAGGGTGCCAATCTTAGTTCCATACATTCATGGTACTCCAAAGCATGTTTGCGGCTAAGGTGGTGCAGCAAATTGCTCGTGTTACCGCCTCCGGCGACAACTTTAGCTCGACAGCATTTGCATTAAATACTTCTTTGGTCCACATCCGACCTTTTAAAACCAAAATCTCCAGACAACAGACGTGGCTACCTTTTTTTGGAAAAAGTTCTTCAGTGTCATCATGTTTAACTTCATCATCTGCTACAGCTTCAGTTTATGAATGTTCTCTGTCAATTTTTACTGCTCAATACCTCCACTAACGCATGTACTCCGTTGCATGCATGTTTAGTGGTGTAGCAGTGAAAAAAGTCCCCCCTTAAACAGTTTCCTGCTGCACCACGTTCCAAACGTTGTTTAGGCTATTTAAACCGGTATTGCGGTATAAGAAAAATCCATATCATAACAAAAATAAAAGACGGTTTTCGGTATGAACCGGTATACCTCAAAGCACTAAATTCAAATATTGAAAGTATCATATTACTAATTACTAAACCATTCAAAATGCTTATTTTTAGTATTTTTGTGAGTTTTCCTGCTCACTCCTATGACATTCTACACTCAAACTTCATTCACACCCTCTTCTAAACACTGGTTTAATTTAGAACACTTAACCTGCATTTAGCTACACATAAACATTCCGTTTGAGGCTTAATACAATATTTATCACTTTTGAATTTCATGTGAGATTTCTTTTAGATGTTGTTCATTGTCGACCTTAATTAATATTATGACTGTATCTGCTGTATGCACATGCACTGAATTGGATTTGTTTTGCATTGTAGTCTTGTTCATTATTTTGCAAAATGTGGTGAAAGTATACACTAAAGTCTAGTTTAAAGAGAGATTTGACATATATAATATTTTCTATGCTTCTGTCTAAGTACCTGTACACATGGTATATATGTGTGAGTGTAGCAATAACTGCTATTATGTTCACAGGTCTTGCGTGGGCTAGCATACCTGCGAGAGAAGCACCAGATCATGCACAGAGGTTAGTAATGTGTTCGTTTTTGTTTACCCAAGCTTCACATTTTTCTGCAAGTGTGCAAAACAATGGAATCCACTTTAGTATAAGTAGCCAACTTTCAGTCTTTTCATTTCTTGCCACTGATTAAGGGTGTGTTACCCAAATTTCAAAAACCTGTAAAAAATAATGTGCGCATGTCAGACCTAATTAACAATGTTATGATAGCCTGGGAGTTCACCTTGTCATTGGGTTACGTCCTTGCTAAAGAGGTACAAATACAGCATCAGGATTTTTTTATGGTAATATTTGAAGTGTGAGATCCATTTTAGTGTTTTAAAGCTTGTGCTTGTAAAGAATTTGACTTCTTTATAGTGTAAGCATAGGCAAGGAGATTTCATTTAATAGTAAAAAGTCAACAGAATAAGTCTATAATCACTGTGGAAGATGTATACAGTGTAAAATATTGAGTTTGCCTGGTAAATTCAGGTCTTCCTGGTGTAAGTACTAGTGTTTTGTGTGTGTGTGTGTGGTGTTTGAGGTCATCGGTAATTTTTTCTTTCTCTTTTTTTTGTTATACTTGTACATTGTGCTTGGTATTACAGGAGACCAAGACATTTTCATAATTACATGTAGTATTTAATACAATTTACTACTTTGCATTCAGGATTACTGATGGAAAAATTGCTTATATTACTTGCTGAGTGTTTCCCGGGATGATAACAGTATTATTATTTAACAATACTTCAACAGAAAAACCTGTTTCTAGGGCATTGTAAGCATATGAGCAGAGATGAGTAGTAACGAGTTACATTTACTTGAGTAACTTTTTAAAAAAATTGTACTTGTAAGAGTAGTCTTACTGCACCATACTTTTACTTGAGTACATTTGTGAAGAAGAAACGCTACTCTTACTCTGCTACATTGTGCAACATTTGAATCGTCACATTTTCCCATTATATACGCTATATTTTTGCCAGAGAGAAGTCGGCAGTGGATCTACTACATGACTGGTTCACCAATCAGACGTAGCAACAATAATCACATGACGACGTTTCACATGCATTCACATGACCACACACAAACTTCCTGCGTCTGAAGCCTGCGAGAGACTTTTAGTAATGTAGGGCTCCTGTTCACTGCTAAACGGTCACAGCTTCACTGCAAGAACCTTGAGAGCCAACTCCTGCTGAAACTTAACCATCACCTCACTGAGTGAAGAACAAGCAGGTTTTAACCAAACATGCACAGACACAGACAGTCATGGTAAAGTGAGACTTCTTGTACATGCACAAGCTGCCTTGTTCTAATGTTATTTTCTATCAGCTGTGCTATTTGGAGGGCAAGTGTGTGATGATGCCGGTCCCCTACAGACTCTTTTCTTTTCTCCTTTTCTTTGATTCCCACTTCTTTTTTTTTTTGTGCAGACCTGTATATATACACTCCTGTCTCCTTGGGCCTTAATCACACGCCGCAGAAAGCCAATGAACCAATGGAGAACGATCGCACCCGCATGTGCAGGTGACTCACTCCAACTACCTCAATAACTCCCCGTGGTTGTGCAATACTGCCGACAGAGGGAGAGTGACATGGCTTTGTGGATTTGAAACTGGCCTCTTTTTTTTTTTTTTTTTTTTTTTTTTTTGAAGCTGCAGACCTGCTACACCACAAAGTGCATATACAGTATTATACTGTCAGTGTACAGTATATGTTGTCACTGTAAGTAGTTCGCACTGTTCAAACATACATGTTATCTACTGTAGGTGTCAGCTTCAAAAGCTTTGTTGTGAAAAGAGATTTGGAACTTTGTGTTGTTTGTGCATCTTTATTTTGTAAAGATGTTATTTATTTGTACTCATTTTTTATTTTATTATTTGGAAATAGCAAAATTTGCACATTGTTTTATATTTTTGTCTGTCTTATTACAACATTTCTAAAAATAAATCACTTATTATGTTCAAACAGTTACTAAGTACTTGAGTAATCTTTTCACCAAATACTTTTTTACTCTTGAGTAATTGTTTTGGATGACTACTTTTTACTTCTACTTGAGTAATATTATTTTGAAATAACGCTACTTTTACTTGAGTACAATTTTTGGCTACTCTACCCACCTCTGCATATGAGTAGATACTTGGACTATGCAACATGAGTAATTTGAGGGTTTTTTATTGGATGTTTTGATATTGTTTGCTGCTGTTCAATTGGGGTCCCCATTCAAGCGCATTCTATCAGGAAGTTTGTCTTCATTTTACATGATGCCATGAGATTTTCTTTTCTTGGCCATCAATATAAATAATGCTGGGTGATTTAAAAGATACAGTCTCATATTTTTGTGTGGCTTATGCCTTTAACCTCTTTGGTATTAAGTTCATCCTTAGAAAAACAAGCCAAAAGCATTAACATTTTTTTCATCAACAAAAATTTTTATTTCTGATAGAAAATGTCAACATAATCACAGTAGAAACGGTATGTGTAGTTACCAGTGCTGTACTGTTGCAGATTTAGTGTACATGGTTTGTGTGATATGTGTTGAAACTGTTACCACTGCACATAGGCACTGTTTGAGCATATGTTGTTGAAAGGTTTTTGTAATTTTTTTTTCTTTCTTTGTTGTTTGCACTTGACAAGGTAGAATGATCAACACCACTCATTGTGCTAGTGTAGCTTACCACAGTGCAAGGCATAGTAACTTCCATATTTCCCCTGTCACTAACATTAACAGTTGCTCCATTGTGAGCAGTACATAGGAGGCAAACATCTTTCTTGTCCTTCCTTTTGATCATAATCATTTTGCATTTTTGCCACAAAGCTACTGAACCACGTTGCAGCTTGATGCGTTCACGTGACCATAATCAGCAGGCTTATCATTGTGGTTTGTTTGTACAGTGCCATATGTGTCAGTTTTCCTTTGAAGTAAAGTCTCAGGCAGTTCAGGTGAGGTAAAGAAACTATCAATTGTCATACAGTAACCTTGGTCAAGCAAAATTCCTTCAGTAACTGCACAGATTATGTAGCAATGCCGTATTGACTCTACTTAGCATCACACGTGGTCTGTCTAGCATTGTAAAATATCAAGGACCAGCTGCACCCAAAGCTTGTTTCACGTAGCATGTAGAACTTTTTACCAAATCGTGCCCATTTGGATGCTATATTCTGTATCCCACAACAGCCTTTCCCTGTAACCAATCAGACTTTATGGAATACCTGTGTCACAGTTTGGAATATCTCAATATTTTGGATGATCTTCTGATACAGATCCCACTGTTTGTACAGTTTTGGTGCTGGGTGATTAGGTTTATCATAGTTACCGTTATTTGTGATATGCATGTATGTTCTAATAAAAATGACACTCATAAATTCACTGAAAATGGGTGTCTGCAACAACCACTTTAACAGGCAGCCTGTCTCTAGACTGGTATACCCACTGTGTCTTGCAGTATCGTGAGACTGAAAAACACCCTTGTGTAGTCTATAGCGACAGGCTGCCAGCAACTGCAGCACGCAGATGGTTTACTGTGACTTTTGCGACCTTGCTCAGCATACCGGCATGTTTCAACAAATATTTTTTTCATCAGACTGTCCTAAATCGTAAATAGTCCAGATAATTGTTATCATCAGACATCTTTAGACCGGGGTTACTCGTAAATGGACAACAAGGTGGTGAAGGATTGTCAGCAGTTGTATGAAGATGACACCAAACACGAGCATCACTGAAACTTGGCAGGCTGGAATCTACCAAACAGTTGTTTGTTTCACTGTCCATGACAGCATCTGATGACAAATTGATTTAATTATCACTTGATTTTACCTCCTCAGCATTGCTTTTTTTTTTTTTTCAAAAAAACATGTGAAAAGCATTGCATTTTTTTGGCTTGAAAAATATTTTTTATTAAATCTCATCTTTCTACTGTAAAACATGCAAAACACAAAGTACAAAGTCAGAAGTGTAAAAAGTTTAATAATGATAGAAATAAATCATTAATAATAATAATAATATTTACAGCACATGTGCAAGTGATGAAAGTATCTCTTTTGGATTCACCAGAATCACTTTCAGTTTCACTGCCTGAAGACAGATTCATCTCATCATTAATGCTGATGAGAGATGTTTCTTATGAGATACCATTATGAGGCTAGGAGAAGATGCATCTACACTGTTGTCTGGGTAACGCTTGGGCAAGACACGCCTGTACTGTTGCCTGAGTAATACTTGGTACTAGCTCTTTTGGCACTTTTATAGCCCAAGTAATCCTTGGGTCTTACACGAGATGCATCAATATCGTTGCCCAAGTGGCACTCAGGACTAACTCTTTCAGCACTGTTTTCACAGCCTGAGTGACGTTCAGGTCTGATGCTAAGGAGTTTAGCAAATGGTTCAGTTTCAAATTGTTCTAAAATTGGCATAATAGCTTTTCATTTGCAATTGTGTTTTTGGTTGAAGGCTCCATCTAACTCATTAATATTGACCACAGAGTTATCATAAAATGGTAGAATGCATTTTATTTTATTTATTTATTTTCTTGGAAGCATGATATTACAACATCCATTGAAAGGCAGCAGAATACCGTTCTTATTTTTGTCCTCAACACTGTAAAGCAGATGATTGCACGTCTCCCCGAGTCTGACTCGGGCGTTATCGTTTTACTTGAGGTTATTGCCAAGGAAGTTAAGCAAACAACACAGGTAAATATAATATTTAATGTCAAACTGATGTGCATTATCCCACTTATGTTCTTCCATAAAGCTTTTCAGATATTGTGATGCTTTTCCCATTGTCATTGTCATTTGTAATATTAGTCTTTGTTTCATGACTTGTTTAATTTATAATTACATAAAAGTACATAATTACATTTTCATAAGATGTTTTTTTTTTTTTTTTTAGAAACACGTGGCTATGGCTGTCTTGATCAGAACTTGATAAAAAAAAACTCATGCATCTGATCATTTGAGCACAAAGTTTAGGATCATCATAGCTATACTACAGCAGTCAATGTCAGTGGTAACTACTAGCTGACAGGTGTCATTCACTCACACAGAGATCGCTCTACACAAATATATGTTGAGACATGATGCAAGATGCAGTATTAATAATGCACACCATGTTAGCTTGTAAAGTGTACAGTATGTAGTATCTCATTGATACTGAGGTACTAACCCTATATACTTGCCAACCCAGTAAGACTCTTGTGTAAAGGAATATAAATGTCTTTTTTCTTTATTTTGACTCACAAGCACCATTTGAGTTTGCCTCAATAGCACATTCTAGAGACCATAAATGTGGTGCCAGACATGCGTACTTACCTACCCAGTAAAACTGTTGCATACAGGAAAAGATGCCTCTTCACTTATAGTTTCAAATTAACCTTAAATTTCTTTATCCTTGTCTCTGCTGCTTTTCAGTTTGTTTAACCATTTCAAGTTCAAGTACAAATACACTGGCATATAAATTGTACTATGCATTTCTTCCTGGTATGACTCCCACAAACTAGTGACACTGTACCAACAGCAGTGAATTTAAAATAGTTTATTAAAAGCAATATCATGCAGAGGTCAGTATGACAGCCTGTTTAGTAAAATTACGGCCTGTGGATAAAAACTGTCCCTGGTGCAAGTGCTAATGGTCATGAATTTCTTTCAAATATTTTTAAAAGCAGAGATATGCATTTAACAGTTGATATTTGGCATGTCTGCTGTTGTCCCTCTTAAAAGTACAGGAGACTTAGACATGAGACACTGTTTGTTCAGTCATAGAATTTAGTTATATACACATAATAACATTTGAATGTGACACATTTTTTAAAATGTCCTGTAATAGGCTGACACCCTGTTCTCTGTTGATCCAGTGCATTATACTTGCAATTTTGGCATTTCTTCTCAGAATATTCACTGCAAAAATTGTCTATGAGTGTGCTGTACATTATGTAAAAAAAATAATAAGCAGAGAATAAAATATCATATTAAATAGTTCTGGACTTAAGATCTTTTAGGAAAGAAAGGAAAAGCAATTTAAAGTAGACATTTGCAGTCATCTTAATTTGGTTCATCTCGCCTTAATCTTTTCATCTTCTAAAGTATTTCTAAAACTGTTGAGACTTGTTTCTGAAAGTGATTTCACAGTCTTAAAAACTGCAATTTCGTGTAAGAGCTTTCGCCTTAAATCATAGTAACATGCACAAATGCTCAAACTGCCTGCTGCCAAGTACATTTCTCCACCAGCTGGCATTACTGGCTACAGGTCACTTTTAATTTGGATTTTAGGATCTTTTCATATTTTGGAATTGAAGACTAGTTTATAAACTGTACTCTGTCACTAGGAGATTTTATTACTGATGTGTGCCCTCTCTCCATTTAATTTTCTAGTTTTTTTTCTTTGTATTCTTGAATTAAAGAAATGTAACAAAAGATAGACAGTTAATACTTAATTGCAATTGTGAAATGAAGGCATTTTGTCCAGGTTGTGCAAGTCTTGCATATGTGGATATTTATTTTGTAGGGCACTGTAATTACATTACACATATCTGCACCAAGGTTGTACAGGAAATGAATGTTAACAGAGTCAATTCATATTTCTAGTCTGAAAGTTTTCATCTTCTAATTTTGTTTCTTACAGAATTTCTTAAACCTCAAACCTTCTTGGATCATAGATAATGTCCACATATAGTACATGCTTGGTTTCAGATTTATATTAAACTAGCCAACCCGCAGCGTAGCATACGCCGCATAATTATGTATTGATGGGTGAACACTTCCTGAATGACACAGTTGTCCAAATGGGGGTGGGTTTGAGGATACGACTGTGAGTGAATGAAAAGATGGACCTCTGGAGAGAGCAACATACAATTGTCCGTGACTGAAAGCGGGATCGTCTGTGACGATGGAGGCCACGCTGGTGAAAGTTACTTCGTCGGTAGGGATAAGTGTCAGTACTTGTTCATTAAGGTGTAGCCGTTGTTGACGCTTAATATAGCTTGTGTACTGAGTTGTTCCGGAGTCACAGTTGAGAAACACTTTTTTAATGTCTTTTAAGCACAGGGAAAAAAATGAACATGTGAAACATCCGTAATGTAATAAGCCACCAAGAAACGTAACATTGCAACAATGCACGCTATGACCCAATCACTTTAAACAGAAGTGAAAACAAAATCGAGCCCGGTGCATTCTTTAACTGCCTTCTCTGCCTTGTGGCGCAGTGGTAGTGCTGCTGCTTTGCAGTAAGGAGACTGTGGAAGATTTTGGGTTCGCTTCCCGGTTCCTCCCTGTGTGGATAGCGCTTTGAATACTGAGAACACCGCTATATCAATGTAATGAAGTATTATTATTCTTATGCGTCCAGCCCTCTCTCTCTCGCGCGCCTATATGTGTGTGTGTCGCTCTCTCTCTCTGGCTCGCTCGCTGCATGTGTTCCTGCAGGCATACGCCGCATAATTATTTATTGATGGCTGAACATTTCCGGAAAGACACAGTTGTCTAAAAGGGGTGGGTTTGAGGATACAACAGTAAGTGAATGAAAAGATGGAACTCTGGAGAGAGCAACATACAACTGTCTGTGACTGAAAACTGGTTTTGGCAGATACATGCATATCTTTTTGAAAGTTTGGCCCTGTGCCTTATTAATTGTCATCGCAAAGGCCAATCTAACAGGAAATTGTCTTCGTGTAAAAGTAAAAGGCAAATTATCCGCGACAAACAAACTGTTTTACACGCTGCATACTAACCCGCGGCGTAGCATACGCCACATAATCACGCCGCTTTTTTTAATGGTTTTTTTAAGCAGAGGGAAAAAAGTGAACATTTGCAAAATCCGTAATTTAATAAACGACCAAGTAAAGTAACATTGCAACAATGCACGCTACGAACCAACATACAATCATCATTCAGTACGCACTGCCTGCATGTGCCCGCCCCCAACTCCTCACCTGAGTCGCTGTCGTCTCTGCACCTCTGAGCCACATTGTCTTTTCATTGTTCTTTGCGGTTCCGGCTGCTTTTCTATATATAATCCACCAATTCACCCGACCATGGTAGTATCGAGGGGGGGTGCATACAAAGGGCAGGGACGTAATCAGTGCGAGCATATGACCCGCATTTACTGGGTATTCCTCATTCGTGGGGAACAATTGCAAGCCCCGGTTCCCATCACGAATGGGGTTCAACGGCTTACCCACTCCTGTCGGCGCCAGGTAGACACAAGTCGATCCATTCAGTGTAGCGCGTGTGCAGTACCGGACATCCAAGGGCATCACAGACCTGTTAATGCTCAGTCTCACGTGGCTGAAAGCCACTTGTCCCTCTAAGAAGTTGGACGCCGACCGCTTGGCGATTGCGTAACTATTTAGCAGTAGGGAGTCTCATTCGTTTTCAGAATTAACCAAACTAATTGCTCCACCAACTAAGTACGGCCATGCAACACCACGCACAGAATCGAGAAAGAGCTATCAATCTGTCAATCCTCTCCGTGTCCGGGCTGGGTGAGGTTTCCCGTGTTGAGTCAAATTAAGCAAAATTTGTGTGTGGTGAGTTGTTGCGTCCGGGCACATGAGCAGGCACTATGAATGCCTTGAGAGCGTGGGTGGACGCGTGCCGGGGAATAGTGAGTATCTATATATCTTCTTAGATATAGACAGCGTCTGATAGTTGTGATGGTTTTACACTCCAGTACATTGCGGTGAACGCTGGTAACAGTCAGGTGAGCGGGCAGGCATTCTCATCCCATGCTCTTAAAGTTGGTGGGCGTGTCTCTCCATCGGTTCGAGTTGTTCGGCGGTGCTCTGTCGTTTGTATCCCATGGTCGGACGACTTGGTGGATTTTATATGGAAAATGCAGCTGAAACCGAAAAGAATAATGAAAAGTCAACGTGGCTCAGTGGTGCATGTGTACTGTAGCAGAGACGAAAGCGAGTTGGTGAGTTGTTGCGTCCGGGCACACGAGTAGGCATTATGAATGCCTTGAGAGCGTGGGTAGACGCGTGCTCGAGTTGGTGGGTGTGAGTTGGTGGGCTGGGCTTTGTGAGTTGACTGACATGGCTATTTTTTGCGTATCCCATGGTTGTCTTCCGGCAGTGTGAATGCCTCGAAAGACAGGGTGTCCTTGTTTGGTGAGTTGTTGCAGTTTGTGAGTTAAAAGCTGCAATGGTTTTACACGCTGGTAACAGTCAAGCGGGCGGGCAGGCGTTCTCGTCCCATGGTCTTAGATTTGGTGGCCGTGGCTCCGTGTTGTCGGCGGGCGTGGTTCTGTGAGTTGTCGGCGTATCCCATCGTCTTAGCGTTGGTGGGTGGGTCTCTGTGAGTTGGCGGGTGTGGCTATATTGTGCGTATCCCATGTTTTACACGCTGCATACAGCGATTCACATCCGCAACAAACATGCCTCTTCTTAGATGGTCCTGCCGCGTCCACCGTCACCGTCTCGAAGCATACACACCGCCTGGTCATGTGCCCACTCGCAAGAGCAAATCACAGAGACCCGCCCACCAACTCTAAGACCATGGCGTGTAAAACATGGGTGTCTTGCTCGCTGGCAGGTTAGTGAATTATATATAGATATCTCTCTCATTACTTTTATGACATTTTGTGTTCATTGCAGAGGTTCTGTCAGTCAGAATGTCCTACTGAAAAAGAGCCCCGCACTGGTTATATTGATACTAGAAAAAATGCTCATTCCAATGCTATATTATAGGCAAGAACAGTCAGTCACTATTTTGGCACACTATTTCTGCAGTACTGCTGGTGAATACTGGAGGTTGCATATGTGCCATCTTCAACAGAACAAGACTCTCATAAGTTAACTGTACCAAATGCAAAATGTTGGTCAGGTACACGCCACATACAGGGTTTGAGATGGCTCTATGGGTTTTTTTTTTTTTTTTGCTTCATCCAGTTTCCTACTCTTGTAAAAGAATGTACTTAACACTAGAATCCCTGAAGCCTATGAAAAAACTCATAATCCCAGCCCACCTTAAATTCCTTCACACCTCTTCATCAACGTCTTGTCGATCAGCACAAGTAGCCTGCTATCCCATACCCAACAACCCCCAAACGGATGCAGCTCAAGTCGCAGAGAAGATTCTCGAAGTTAAAATCTGTTTTTCTGGGTGTGAGGAGCCTGGAGTTGTACAGGGTAAATAATATATTTCGTCATTTGGAATACATACGTTTCATGTGTGTTCCGTCTCTACAACGTTCTGTGTAAATGTAGGATGAAATGCGAGGCAGGAATTGTTGAACACATAACTAAATAAGAAAGGTTTTTCATATTTTAGCAATAATTGACAAAGTGTAGACATGAAGTGTATAATGTGTGAAGACTGCAGTCCAAATATCAAATAAACACTTTCACAAAAGGTACAAATATAACAAAACAAATGCGCTTTTTATTCAAGAATATAACTGTAGAAAAAGAAATTGGGTTAGGGTACGACACTGACACGACCGTTTGGGTGATGCAGCAGTCAAAACTGTTGATTCCTAATCAAGAGGTTCCTGGTTCGATTCCTAGCTAATCCATTTTGAGTAGTGAGCTGCTCTTATTGTTTCTATTATAGAATAAAAACATACAGTACATTTGATTTGAGTCTGTAACAGCCGGTGTAAATTTATGGTACTTGTAAAAGTTGCCGTGATTTTTTATTTTTTTATTTTTTTTTTTAAATTCAGTTTTATTCTCTCATTCACGTTTACGTACCCTCGATCTGACACTGCTAGTTTACAAATAAAGAAGTGCTATATCAGAGGTGAACTTGGATGAGGGTTCTATATCGGAGAAAGAGTATAGAAGCCCTCCCCACGCGAAATGTCCACTCATACATAAGAATAACACAGCTGCATCAGGCGTAAAGGCGAAAGATGGCACCGTTTGGATGCAGCAACAGGTTGGGCGATGTCCTGCTAGTTGATCTGCCATATGCATGTCCTTCAAAGAAAAAGCAGGGCTTACAGAGCTCACCAAGGTATCGTGCAAAGCCCTGTTTGTGATTATGTTTTGTGATGGTGTTTATATGAAAAACATTTAGGTTACTTATATAAAAGCCAGATCGAATGTTAGTTACCCATTTAATGTATTTACTTATCTTCCTACAGCGTAAAGTCACAAGTAGACTGCAGAGCTTCCTGTGTTTGATCAACACGGGCATGCTGACAAAATACATGTGCAATGCCACTCCTTATTTAGGAAAAGATCCCAGTCGTCCCATAGGAGAAAGACTTTCCGAGACTGTAGTCATAAAGCTTATGGAGCCATTTCTGGACAACAATTGCGTAAAGTATGACAGGAGCTTCCACCTTCAGCTATAGTCACTTCAATACAAGTTTTTTTAAATGTTGAAAGAATGCAACCTTTGCTACTCACAGGGAGTTAGTCAAATCCCCAAAGCAGTTACTGCAGCTTGTACACAACTTGTTAATTTAAGAGGTTTTTTTGTTTTTGTCTGTCATTTTTGATGGGTGACTAGTATTTAAATATTTGAAAAGTCCATACAATTAGTCAGTTTAGAGTTCACACTGAAACCATTGCTGCTTTGCCTACAACAGACGGAAGAACAGCAGAAATGCTGCGTGTAATGCTGTGCATAATAGATCTTGTTCCTCTTTTCAAGCCATATTTCTTTTGTCAGTATTTTTTTTTTTGCTGTACTGTATATGGGGGGTCACTTTCCATGCAGCAGTTCTGATATTTCTACTTTGCTTAGTTTCATTTCTGTTTATCTTGGTCCTTCAGTTGAGTTGTGCTTGCAGGCATTCCCTGATTGTCTATAATGAATAGGCCCATAGTCTTTTTCCTCTTGACATGATCTGTAAATACCCTAAATGGTCCACACTGCATTTTATAAGATACTAAATTCTTTTTCAGTCAAGCATTTATATTTGACATTATAAATAATGAGGTTGTCTCTTTCTATTGCATTTGTAAACGGTGCTAAAGACTGGAGGAGTAAGTTAAATAAACATACTAAATTATTTTGTTTTTTCATAAAGTGAAACTATCTTCAGAAACCTGTAGAAATATATACAAATAGTCCCCTGGAAATGTAATTACAAGTGTATAAGTCACTAACATACTAAGTAACTGGAAAAACTCTTTACAAACTCTTGCAAAAATAATTTACAAATCTGTGTGCTACAGATGCAGCAGCCAGAATAACTTCCAGAGCAAAGTTACCTTCACACAGCAACTAAAAGTGACTTAATTCTGTTTTGTTTTTTTTTTGGCTCATATCAAATTAATTTTCAAACTTGTTTTGCAAGTGATCCAAATCTGTTACGAGTGTACCGATTTCTATCCTGAATGTTCCCTACAAGCGCAAAATCAGTAAAAACAAATTTTTCAGACAGATGCAGAGCTAATAGACCATCATGGGCAACCTGCACCATGTTGGCTACATTGTTATTTAGTGTTGTTTTCAGTGCAGAACATCTATGAATCTGATTGCAAGGAAATAAAGAGCAAATGAAAACAGTAGCTGTTGCTTTGAGCGCAATTATCTCTTTAAAGAATCCAATAGGTGGTACAAAAGAGGAGCCCAGACTAATGGAGGTTGATATATGGAAGGTTTTGATTCAAAATAGTGATTTGACAATTTCAACATTTTAAAGGGGAATTTGATTACTTGCATCAATGTTTGTCAGTTTGACTCTCAAAAAATTAGTGCCTGAAGTGTATCATTTCCATCAGAAATGCTTAGCAATTGGGCTGTATTGACTGTTGACTGTAACCCCAGATGCTTTTTAAGTCCACCATCTTGCTTTCTTTCCATTGGCATGCTGAATCTGTACTGTCATCTATTTTGATTTTCAACAAAAAAATTTGATGCATTTTGCTTCAACAACTTACATTAAATTAGTCAGGGGGACTACACATTTCTCGACAGTCAACGTTCAAGTGTTCAGACCCAGTTACATTCAAATCACACATGCCTGTACTGTAACAAATTTAATATTGCATATTAGTTGTAAACGATTCAATTTGTTTTTTGTAAAAGGCTTGGATCTGTGTCACATATACAGTGGAACCTTGGTTCACGAACGCCTCGGTACACGTACAACTCGGTTTACGACCAAAAAGATTGCCAAACTTCACGACCACACACTCGGTATACGAACAAGCCAGTTTCCCTTTCGGTTTGTGCACGCCGATGATTTCCGCACATGTTGCATTGTTCTCGGTCAGACGTGCATGCTTGCACGTGCCTGCATGCGTGCTTTCGCTGTGAACTTTTTGTGCTCTATTTCATTTCCCTTCCGGTTCGTACGCACCAATTACTATATTTAAGCACGTGTTCAACCTCTCCCTGTTCATTGTTCTCAGTCAGACGTGCGTGCTTTACCTGTGAACTCTTTGTGCTCTACAGTATTTCATGTGCTTTTGCAGTTAACCATGGCTTCTAAGCAAGTGAAGAGTGGTGAGAAGAAAGTTTTGCAGAAAATTGAAATCAAAGTAAAGAAAGAACTTATTGAAAAGTATGAGCGTGGCGTTCGTGTTACTGATCTTGCCGCCGAGTACAAGAAGTCAAAATCTATGATTTCGACTATTCTACAGCAGAAAGAATCTATTAAAGCTGCTGATGTTGCAAAAGGAGTTACAATGTTAACCAAGCAGAGGCCTCAAGTGCTGGAAGAGGTGGAAAAACTGTTGCTAGTGTGGCTGAACGAGAAGCAACTTGCAGGGGATAGCGTAAGCGAGGCAATGTTATGCGAGAAAGCCAGGAAGATTCATGGTGATTTGCTGCAAAACTATCCTTCTACGAGTGGCGAAAGTGAGGAATTTAAAGCCAGTAGAGGATGGTTTGAAAAGTTTCGCAAGAGAAGTGGCATTCATATTGTGGTAAGGCATGGAGAAGCTGCTAGTTCAGGCGCTGAAGCTGCGAAAGAATTCGTGAAAAATTTCACAAAATTAGTGGAGGACGAAGGCTACATCCCGCAACAAATCCTCAACTGCGACGAGACCGGATTGTTCTGGAAGAGGATGCTGAAAAGAACCTACATTACCCAGGAAGAGAAGGCTATGCCCGGCCATAAACCAATGAAGGACAGGTTAACCGTTTTGCTGTGTGCTAACGCTAGTGGCGACGTAAAAATCAAGCCGCTACTTGTTTACCAATTTGAGAACCCTCGTGCTTTCAAGCAGCACAATGTAAACAAAGCCAGACTGCCTGTGATGTGGAGGGCAAACACGAAGGGGTGAGTCACAAGGACTTTGTTTTTGGAATGGCTGCACGAGGCTTTTGCTCCCGCCATGAAGCGATATCTTGAAGAGAATAACCTGCCTAAAAAATACATTCTTCTGTTGGACAATGCACCGGCACACCCTCCAAATTTGGTTGACGATATAGTCGAGGAGTACGACTTTATTAAGGTCGTGTTCCCCCCCCCCCCCCCAACACGACTCCTCTTCTGCAGCCCATGGACCAGCAGGTTATTTCAAATTTTAAGAAACTGTACATCAAAGGACTATTCACCAGGTGTTTCAATGTGACCGAGGAGACGTCTTTGACCCCGAAAGAGTTCTGGAAGAACCATTTTAATATTGTTCATTGCATCAATCTCATTGATAAAGCCTGGGAAGACGTTACACACCGCACCTTGATCTCGGCCTGGAAGAAACTTTGGCTTGAATGCATTCCTGAATAGGTTTTAGAAACCTTTGAGCCTCCTGTTGTGGATGAGATTGTGTCCATGGGCAAGAGCATGGGTCTTGAATTGGACAATGAGGACATTGAGGAGCTGGTCCTGGATCACCAGGAGGAGCTGACGACGGAGGAACTCGCTAAACTCCAGCAGGAGTAGCTTAGGTTTCTCACCGAGGAGCAGTCCTCCGGGGAAGAAAAGGAAAGGGCAGTTATAAAAAGTGATGAGATAAAAGCCATCATGGAAAAATGGAATGAGTGCCAGGATTTTTTCGAAAAGAACCACCCTGACAAAGCGGTTACGAACAGCGTGATAAACATGATGAACGACAATGTCGTCTCGCATTTCCGAAACATTTTAATGCGTAGGAAAAGGCAAGTCACATTAGACTGCTATTTCAACTAAGTCTGATCCACCAGCTAAACAGCTAAAAACGGCAGAAACCCAAGAAATCACAAGAGAGAAAACACCTGAAGGAAAACATCCCTCCATCGCGGAGCCAGAGTCTCCCTCAAAACTGTAACCTCCTCTCCCCCAAGTCCCTCCTCACTTCATGCCAGAACTCGACTCATGCAAGGTTAGTTTCTTGGTGGTTTATGGTTAGTTTTTGTATTACAGATTTTTCAAATGTTCCTTTTTTTCCCCTGTGCTTAAAACTCATTAATAAAAGTGTTTATACAGCGATCGGGCACGAACTCCTGCAATATTATTTACTTGGTTGCTTGTGGTTGGTTTTTAAATAAAGTTCGGATTTGTTCAAATGTTCCTTTTTTTCCCCCCCGTGCTTAAAACTCAAAAAAAAAAAAAAAGTGTTTATACAACGATCGGGTTGTAAGGCTATAGCGCGAACTGCTGCAATGTTACAGAGAGAGAGAGAGAGAGAGCCTGCACGTGCAACTGAGCAGGGAGCCTGGGTGTTTGTGTCAGTGTTATTCAATATTTTTACATTAGTTTACTATTACACTGTGCATTCTATGGTGTAATTAACTATATTTGTGCCAGAGGTTTGGAACGAATTATGGTCGTGAACCGAGGTTCCACTGTATTATGAGTGGATAAAATCAGAACCCAGATGTAGAGTGAACTTGGCCCTAGTTTTTCTGAATGATATACATTTCTAAACATTTCTAACATTTTGCCTGTGCTTTCTTTTCTTTTTCCTGCATCGTCATTGCTCTTATTTCTTTCCTCGGCAGTATTTTGCTGGTTTCTCAGTTTTTCATGATCTGCTCACCTTTCTCTTTCTTCCTTGCTCCTTAGGAGCTGCTTGAATAGGCTTCTGATTGCTAAACATTTCCTTTCCCATCTATCATGTTCAGTTCACAGATCTAACTTTTAAGGAAGTATATACATATGTAGAGCTCCTAGTACTGCAATCATAGATGACTGTGTATATGACTGTTATGTGTGTGTGTGTGTGTGTGTGTGTGTGTATGTGTGTATATATATATATATATATACACACACAGTGCATCCGGAAAGTATTCACAGCGCATCACTTTTTCCACATTTTGTTATGTTACAGCCTTATTCCAAAATGGATTAAATTCATTTTTTTCCTCAGAATTCTACACACAACAACCCATAATGACAACATGAAAAAAGTTTACTTGAGGTTTTTGCAAATTTATTAAAAATAAAAAAACTGAGAAATCACATGTACATAAGTATTCACAGCCTTTGCTCAATACTTTGTCGATGCACCTTTGGCAGCAATTACAGCCTGAAGTCTGAATATGATGCCACAAGCTTGGCACACCTATCCTTGGCCAGTTTCTCCCATTCCTCTTTGCAGCACCTCTCAAGCTCTATCAGGTTGGATGGGAAGCATCGGTGCACAGACATTTTAAGATCTCTCCAGAGATGTTCAATCAGATTCAAGTCTGGGCTCTGGCTGGGCCACTCAAGGACATTCACAGAGTTGTCCTGAAGCCACTCCTTTGATATCTTGGCTGTGTGCTTAGGGTCGTTGTACTGCTGAAAGATGAACCATCGCCCCAGTCTGAGGTCAGGAGCACTCTGGAGCAGGTTTTCATCCAGGATGTCTCTGTACATTGCTGCAGTCATCTTTCCCTTTATCCTGACTAGTCTCCCAGTCCCTGCCGCTGAAAAACATCCCCACAGCATGATGCTGCCACCACCATGCTTCACTGTAGGGATGGTATTGGCCTGGTGATGGGCGGTGCCTGGTTTCCTCCAAACGTGACGCCTGGCATTCACACCAAAGAGTTCAATCTTTGTCTCATCAGACCAGAGAATTTTGTTTCTCATGGTCTGAGAGTACTTCAGGTGCCTTTTGGCAAACTCCAGACAGTGTGCCATGTGCCTTTTACTAAGGAGTGGCTTCCGTCTGGCCACTCTACCATACAAGCCTGATTGGTGGATTGCTGCAGAGATGGTTGTCCTTCTGGAAGGTTCTCCTCTCTCCAGAGGACCTCTGGAGCTCTTACAGAGTGACCATCGGGTTCTTGGTCACCTCCCTGACTAAGGCCCTTCTCCCCTGATTGCTCAGTTTAGATGGCCGGCCAGCTCTAGGAAGAGTCCTGGTGGTTTTGAACTTCTTCCACTTACGGATGATGGAGGCCACTGTGGTAATTGGGACCTTCAAAGCAGCACAAATTTTTCTGTAACCTTCCCCAGATTTGTGCCTCAAGACAATCCTGTCTCGGAGTTCTACAGACAATTCCTTTGACTTAATGCTTGGTTTGTGCTCTGACATGAACTGTCAACTGTGGGACCTTATATAGACAGGTGTGTGCCTTTCCAAATCATGTCCAATCAACTGAATTTACCACAGGTGGACTCCAATTAAGCTGCAGAAACATCTCAAGGATGATCAGGGGAAACAGGATGCACCTGAGCTCAATTTTGAGATTCATGGCAAAGGCTGTGAATACTTAGGTACACATGCTTTCTCAATTCTTTTATTTTTAATAAATTTGCAAAAATCTCAAGTAAAGTTTTTTCACGTTGTCATTATGGGGTGTTGTGTGTAGAATTCTGAGGAAAAAAATTAATCCATTTTGGAATAAGGCTGTAACATAAAAAAATGTGGAAAAAGTGATGCACTGTGAATACTTTCCGGCTGCACTAATAAATTATATATATAAAGTGAAGAAGCAAAGTGTATTAAAAAGGAACCTTGCAAGTAAATTTTTTGTCAAACTGAAAACCTTTAAAATCTGTTTGGAAAAGTCTTATTTTTGTGATTCTGGAAGAAAACAAAGAGAATGTTACATGAGAGCTGTTGCTTTTGAATAGAAGGTATGCTTTAAATAACATGATGTAACAAAGAACTTAATCAGCATTGGTATGAATTTCTTGGCAAACATTATAATTACGCAAATGTATAGGCTTGGCAGTGCTTATTAGGTATATAGGAAAAAGGGATAACTTGTGAAGTATCAAATGAGAGAAAAATAGATTCATATTGCACTGTAAAAATAGAACAAAAAGTGATGCCCAGACTTCAACTAATTATGTTTATTCTAACAAAGCAGAGATGCCAAAAAACAATTTAAAAAGTCCATCTGTCTGCAGTGAAAATGTTAGTGCAGGTACAGGCTATAGTTGTTTGACATCAGTTTTAAAAAGTAGCCAAAATCAAGGAATATGCTTAATGAATAATATGTGTTGCCAAGTAAAAGGGCCAATTTCCTCATTCCTTATCTTTTATTTTTTTCTTCACTCCCTGTATTTGCTGCAGTAAATGCCTGCATGAATATCTACACAATCTATCCATCTTCTTGTTGGTTCAGTGTTTAAATTTAGAAAAAATAATTCTGGATTCCTGAGAATGGTCCTCCCAATGGAGCTGCTGTAAATGCAGGTGCAGAGTCATGTGTCAACCAGTTTTACAATCCAACAATTTCTGGCTCTGGCCCTGTATGTTTGAGATGGCGAATCACAATGAAATGCACCATTTGGATATCGAATACGTCATCTAGATATAGCAACTTATAAAGTCCCCCCCCCCCCCCCCCCCCATTCTCTCTCTGAATTAGCACACTTTTGAGAGGAAGGTCCCTCACATAATAAAACAAAATAGCTTTTTTTTTCGAGCTTCAAGCTTCCTAGAATATAGTGGTTCTGGGATTCTACCCATTTAAAGAAATGGAAAATATCCGCAATTATTTTGGTTGATACTGCTTTTTGGAAGGGGTTGAGTGCATGCCTTCAGTCATTAAGAGAATAATGACCAAAACATCTTAGGGGTCTCTTCACTGTCTACATCCAGATAGTATACTGAGAGAATTAACAGTGCAAACAGAAATTAGGTAGGTTAGGTAGCCCAATGTGTTGAATACAAAAAATGTGTTTTTTACTAAACAGCAGAAAGTTTTTCTTCATACAGCTCATCACAAATATGGAATAAATTACCAAGCAGCATGGTAGGCAGTTGTACTTTTGAAATCTTCAAAACTCAGCTTGATGTCTTTCTAGAGAAATTACGGGACTTGGATTGATGTTTGTTTGTCTGAATGGTCGCATTGACGAGTAAATAATAAAGTCATTCTTGTGCATAAAATGCAGAAGTTGATTGTCAGCATTTATAACTTTACTTTTGCTTGAATATACTATTATGATACATGTTTTTGATTTATCAAACAGTCTCTTTCAGTTAACATGTGGAAAAGTACATTTTTATGTCGAATTCCAGTTTTTAGCAAGATGATACATGCCCTACATTCCACATATGTCAGGACATACCAAATCTGCAAATGTTTCTTGGACAATTTAAACTGAGTGTTCAGTTCTTTCAGATACATTATAGGATGGTAAATTTATTTTAAGTTCTAAGACATTCACGTTTCACGTGGTTGCACATAAAGTCAGGGTCCAAAAGGCTGGGTATTAACTAAATTTCCACAATTATAGTTTTTAGATACTGCTTTATTGATGACCTCATTTGGCAGTAATTTGACAAACACAGTGTCTGTTCTTCCTTTGAAATTTATGCAAGGGGTAATATGTAAGCTGATAACCTTCAGAGTTTTATGGTTAAAAGTGTTGTGGCAGAAGCAGGTAGGTAATCAGTTTCTTCCAGAACATACTAGCAGTCCAGTGCAGAGCAGGGCAGTATATTTTAAGGGACATAATGTACTGGTAATGTTTGATTGGACAAATGAACAATTATTTGGGTTTGGGCAAATGGTTGATTAATCAGTGGAAAGCACCTTGAGTTGCATGTAAATGTATGTTAAATGCTATGTAAAGAAAGTTATTATTAAATTGGATATTTTGTATGCTGATCCCTTTTGAAATACATTTCCTACATGATGGCCACCACCAGAGCAACACTTTTTAAGAGAGATTATTTGCAGAGGATTTTTCAATTTTTGTTTTTGAAGTGGCTGCTGTTCAATTTATTGATAGTTCAGACCCATCTCTATTGTGAACAGAACCACACCATATTTGAAAACTCTGAACTGTAGACACCATTTACTGGTAGTACCTGTTCTAGACTTGTTCTTAATTCTTTAATTACATTTGGACTTGGAGTCAGTGTGCACTGCCTAATTTCCTTCCCTAGCCTAACCTAATGCAGTCTTTGATTCAGTTTTAGACATTATGACTTCATTGTTTTAGCCTAATGGGGGCTGTTCAACTTTTAGGCAGTATACACACATGTATGATAAGTGCAAGTATATTAAGGCAGAATTCAGAGATTTAACAAGTTAGTGTACAGTCATTTTATATTTTTTTAAGTGCTCTTTCATTTTTAAATACTGCACTTGTACTTCTGCCATCCTTTTAGTTTTTAAGATGTGTTTACATATAATGCAAGAAGCACCTACTGTGATAGTCATGTCTGTCTGTTTGTTTGTCCGAAATACACAACTCTGCCCCATTATGGCATAATTTTTGTTGAAATTTGGCACACTTCTTCTTCAAGGAAATTTTTTGAGGCAGTTCATTTTTTGAGAGTTCTGAACATTGAAAATCTTCCATTGAAAAGCATTGGCAAATCTGCAGGCTCATCTGTATTAAAACAAAGAAACATCATGTGTGACTTAAGCCAAAAATTTGTTTACTGTCTCTATTTTATCTTGGTAGTGGTTACATCAACTTGTATATTTTAAATAAGATATACTTTAAGGGTTAATTGAAACCTTACTGATGGTCAGTAGAAGGAAAAAATATATATATATTTGCAGCTGGAGATCCACAAACCACCTTCCGTTTCATTCTCCTCCTCCTTTCCTGCAGCCCAAAGATGTCAAATTAAATGGTGAGTACAGTATGAAATTGGTGTTTCTATAATAGAATGCCTTTTATTGTCATTATACACATGTACAATGAGATTAAAAGCAGCTCCTTCAGTGCAGACATATGTGTAGAACACAACAAGTAAATAAACAAATAAACAAATGGTGCGAAAAGAAGCAAAGAAGTTGCAAAAAAAAGTTCTGCATAGGGCTTGTATGGTTGTTTCTTTAGCCTTAGCATAACGCCGGATCTGCGGCCCCGCTTCTGCTTCCTTTCCCTCCTCCGTCTGCGTCGTCTCCTAGACCCGACAACAATCCACGGAGAGCCCGCTGGTCTCACTATGTTGTCTGGGATGTTGTGTGTGTGATGAAAAACACTCGAAACAGATGTCTGGCTCTGGACACTGATGTCTATAAGGTTCTGACGGGTGTAGCGGATGTTCGCCGAACCGATCGTGCACAAAGAAGCAAGAAAAAAAAGTACAAAAACAACAAAAAAGTGCACTGAAAAGGAGAGCCCTGAGCCACTGCAACCATGCGCACCGCCATGCTCCTAGCTTAATCTAGCCTACTTCTGGTAGGCTAGGCACTTTTTATAACTTTTTGGTTAGTACATTAGAAAAATTATTGGTGTTTTGGTAAATTATGCACATTATACAACCCTTTTTTATTATGAAAAGGTTAAGTAAGTGTTGCAGTGGGAGGTTCAGAACACATTATGGGTATTTCCATTATTTCTTATGGGAAAAATAGTCTTGACTTACAACCAACTTGAGTTACAACCAGCCCTCGCGAACGAATTAAGTTCGTAAGTCAAGGGTCCACCTGTATAAAGTACAACAGACTAAGCATGGGTTACAGCTTATCCATACCTAAAGAGTCATTCTTTCTTCTGTGTATATTCAGACTGGAATCAAAATCTCTAAGGTAATTGTCAAATGTGGTCATCCAATTTGCAGTAAATTGGTTCATTTGCAAATTTAAAGTTAGTTATATAATTTTAAATAATGGCTGGGTTTTAACTAATATTAATAGCTAAATGACAAGCTTATTTTGGTTTCATTTTCTCTTTTCATAGGGTAATATTAGTAGTGATTTTATGACGGTGTTGGCTATTTTGTCTTCATATTCATTTTTCTTTTGGTAATTATTGGGAACCACTGTATTGGGCATTTTTTTCAAAGATGTTGTTTTTAAAAAAATTGAAGTTTAGTTAGTCATAGACCTTCCACCACAAACGCATATCAATTGATGCCATTTTTATATCACTTGAATTAGAATCTGCTGTGTATAAAAGCTGTTGAGCTACCACAAGCCTGTTTATGCTACATTTTTAACTACATGACATTGTAGAGTACTGTTGAAAAGTATATATTTAATGCAGTCTACTAGAACATGTAATTATATTCTATTACTGCCGTTGTTTTTTAATGTGACTTATTGTTACAAAAATATATAATAAATAAAAAAGTAATAACTGACTCTTAAATGAGGTAACTAAAAACATGTGAAACACTCCGATTTCCATATCAGTTAACTAAGTCCCTGAACACACCTGAATGTTAAGCAATGCATACATTTTCTAACTTGTTTTAATTTGTTGCTTCTCGTAGCTGTCTTCAGGGTGGAGGTATATTGCGTATATTGAGAGACAGAGTGTATCACCCTGTATCAGCCCCTCTGCCTTTGTTTGCCAGAACTCTAATGAAATATTGATGTTTTCTTAGTTACAGCTTCTTTGTAAGATGAATATATTCTAGTAATAAGTGTACTTAGCCAGCAATAACATGGCAGTTTGGTGTAAGAGGCCAAGGGACTCAGCTTGAAACAGCAGTCGTGGCTTTTAAATTTTTGCCTGTGACTGACTCTGCGATCCTGAGCAAGTCACTTACCTGGCTGTGCTCCAGTTGTAGAAATGTATTTATAAATAGTTGTAAAATATCCTTATCATTTAAATCACATTAGATAAAGCCATCAGCCATGTAAAATAACAGCAGTGTGAATGTAACTTATTAAATGAGGAGTGGTTCAGTAGAAGAAGAATCAGCCCAGATCTCACTCCTTTCAGTGCTTGTATGGAGTTTGGTAGTCTCTCCCTTTTCTGCATGAATTTTTTTCTCTAGGTATTCAGGTTTACCTCCCACATCCGAAAGATGTGTGCTAGTTCAATGGGCACTTCTAAATTGGCCAGGTATTTAGTAGTTAGTATTTCCTCTGATGTCCTGGCTTAGTTTCTGCTTAGTATGTTTATGGTGCTATCTTGGGTTCCACTTTCCCTTAACCCTACGCTTGTATTGATTGGGGTGGTAATGGATGCATAGGGGAACAGTCTGTTCCAATTGACATCTTGTAATTCTTAATAGAAGTGTGTAATTGTGTACTGAAGACAACTGTTTATCCTTACTTCCATTGCCTATACACACTTGCCTACTTACAAGGGATCACAAATTGAAGCCCAATTGAGCAATAACAAAAATAAGATGGGATCCTGTCTGTGATGGAGCACAATTCGATCACTGGGGTGCTACAATTGAATCAGTTTAGAGCTGCCATTTGACCTGGATTTTGATTGTAAACAGTAGTTCACATTCATGTAAGCATGAGTAAACTATTCAAACACCACACAGATTGCACAGAATATTCCAGAAATCAACCATAGTAACAAAAAAATTAAATCCCCAACCTTTACAAATAGTTACTGAAGTAGAACCTCCAAAAAAATGTGATCAATCTTTTTTTTATGTGTTAAATTAATTGCTTGGGCATGTTAGGAAATAATTTTGAGTAGTGAGAAAAGCGTTATGTGAATGTAAAGAATTATCACTGGTTTTCCTGTATTGTATGTCTGAACTAATGCTCATTTGTATGTGCTTAACCAAATCAAATTAAATCCAACCAAAACTGATATGACGAAGTATCAATATTCAAAGATCATAAAAGTAATGCATAGAGAATTAAGCTGCTTTATTTTCAGTACAGTAAATCCCTTACATATGAACCTTCAAGTTATGAAATTTCAAAGATGTGAACATGCATTTCGAATTAAAAATAATTTAAATGAGTGAAAAATTTTGAATTGTAGTGTAACATCAAATTTTGCAGCAGCGTGTAAGTTAGGTCTCGTGTCTGTCACTAGGAGGAGCACAGAACCCACACTATTACTGTTTACATTCTCAATCACATGCGTGCAACTTCTACAAGTGGTTGTGCTTTTGGCTGTATCTCTGTTTACATTGAGTTAACACACTTTATTTCAAGCCCTAGATGCCTGGAATTTAGTGTGTTCAACAAGAACATGTGGACACAGTTAGAAACTAATTAAGGGTAATTCTTCACTCAGAGACCTACATTAACATGCAGTACAAAACCAAGTAGTGTGGTTGAGTGCAGGCGAAATAGGGACCTTCGGTCGAATCTCATGAACAGCTTATTCTCTTCGCCTTGTCCTAATCGACTCTAATTTATGATCTTCAGATATGAGAATCCCATCAGGAGTACCGCAGGCTTAGTGAGAGCTTTATTTTGATTCACTCAAACAGGAGTTAGCAGCTGCTTCAAAGCATTCCATGAATCGTCACCGAGAACACTTACTGGGCATCAATATTAAGTGATAGGCTGTACTGTAGGTGTGGAGTGACGATGCTATCCGATTGCTTACTTTGTGTGTGGCAGCCAGAAATGGACTTGAAGATAATCACGTAGACTCATTAGCTAGCGGTCAGCAAGTCTACTGTACTGAGATCAGCAGATGGAAAGCAGTGGGAATAAAAAAAAATAACTTACAGTTGTTTGTTCTTAAAATGCACTAGAAATCTATAAGAAAAGAATACAAATTAACTTTTTAAAGCACTTTCTTGAGTACTGTACAGTACAAATATGTTTTTTATAGGGGTTGAGGAGAGGTCGATAAGTTCTGCAAACGCTGGCTACCTGATAGCATAAACAGAGATACCAGTTGATGGAAAATAAAGGAAACAAAAATTAACTTTTGCTGTTTATTGTTAAAATACACAATAAATCTAACAAAATGCAAGTATTAACTTTTAAAAGCATTTCTTTATGTTCAAATGGCCGTATGTGTACATGTTTTCTATAGGAGTTGAGGGTTGGGAGTTGTATTGTGTTATTTGGGTGCTTAGGCTAAGTTTGCTAAACTTGCAAACAAAGTGGACTTGTGAATGTGCTCTTGGAATGGAACTCGTTTGTGCTGCCTTATTTACAGTTGCATTCAGGGTCTCAAGCATTGTACCTTGTTTAAATTTGTTTGACTTCAGTCAGTATTCAGCAGGCAGCAGTTTCCAGAACTTGATATTACACATTAAATTGCAGAACTAGCTGCTAAACAAATAGCCACGCAAGCAATCAACACAGTAGCGTTTTTGCAGAGAGATGTGTTAAACTATTTTAACGGAGGATCATTTTAGTCAAACGATATTCAGACTTGTTACAAGTCCCAAAGTCTTTTATCCACGAGTGTTTTAATGTTAATAATGCAACTATGCTCCACATCACAACCAACAGTGCAGATGTTCTGTGTTTGAACATATTTTAAAGCGATTTAAAAATTTAAGTCACACTAGCATTAATTCAGTACACATAATTATTCTTCGGTCAAGTCAGGAACTGGACTCAGAATACAGTTTTTAAGGCATTAATATAAAAAATAAAAACAAAATATAAAACTCATATTTGAAATGAGAGGGTAACATGCCTATCTGTGCTGGCCCTGTCAAGTATCCGTCCTTCTATCTGTTTATATAACATGCTTATCCAGGGCAGGGTCATAGGGCAGCTAGAACCTATCTCATAAATCATCAGGCGCAGGGCAGGAACAGCACCTGGACAAGGCAACAGTCCATCACAGGATGAACATGTACACCGCAATGCAAGTTCACCTAACATTCATGTCTTGACTGTGGGAGGAAACTAATGTACACAGGGATAAAGGGCAAACTCCATGCAGGGAGCACCTGGAAAAAAGGTGTTTTATAAATTCTTACATGAATTTACAAATTTTGTGCTCAATCAGTTGTACTGATCAATACATATCCTACTGTTTTGGATATTTTTAAGTGTCCATCGTACTGCACATAAATGTACTAACTTATTTAACTGTTCTGTATTTAATAAACCCTCATTAACTGCGTATTTTGAATACCTCCTTGAAGTTGTGACATAAAATGTATTTTACAGATGAATACATTGAAGGCAGTTGTGCTTTCACTATTGACTATAGAACTTATGACTAGGGAAGACTGATGTGTAATATCAAAGATGTTGACAGTTTGTTAGTTGAAAATGCAATTTAACCTTCATATGAATTTATCAGATTTTATTTATTTATTTGTTTTACACAGATGTTAAACCATCTAACATCCTGGTGAACTCTCGCGGGGAAATCAAGTTATGTGACTTTGGAGTGAGTGGCCAGCTTATTGACTCCATGGCCAATTCCTTTGTGGGAACCCGCTCCTACATGTCGGTAAGTGTCTTGGGCCTATGGTAATTTGATATAGTCATTCAATGGAGGAGGAGGAGAAGGAAATAAATACATTTTTGACTTTTTAAGATTCTAATTATATAGCTTGATTAATGTGTATTTATACACAGTATGACCTGAGCCCACACCAAAACAATTAGGAAGAAAATTTAAAAGAGGATGAATCCATGAGTGTGCATCAGGTAAGGGTAGGTATTAGATGTGGTATGCTTCGTAGGAGTGAAAAATACTGCTATTATTGGAACATTTGAACAATCTAGACGAGAATAGGCCATTCAGCCCAACAAAGCTAGCCAGTCCTATCCACTTATTTTTTCTAAAAAACATCAAGTCGAGTTTTGAAAGACCCCAAAGTCTTACTGTCTACCACACTACTTGGTAGCTTATTCCAAGTGTCTGTCATTCTTTGTGTAAAGAAAAACTTCTGAATGTGTGAAATTTACCCTTAACCAGTTTCCAACTGTGTCCCCATGTTCTTGATGAACTCATTTTAAAGTCACAGTCTCGATCCACTGGACTAATTCCCTTCATAATTTTAAACACTTCAGTCAGGTCACCTCTTAATCTTCAATTGCTTAAACTGTAAAGGCTCAGCTCTTTTAATCTTTCCTCATAACTCATCCCCTGTAGCCCTGGAATCGGTCTAATTGCTCTTCTCTGAACCTTTTCTAGTGCTGCTATGTCCTTTTTGTAGCCTGGAGACCAAAACTGCACACAGGACTCCAGATGAGGCCTCACCAGTGTGTTATAAAACTAGAGCACAACCTCGTTGGACTTGTACTCTACACATCGTGCTATATAACCTAACATTCTGTTTGCTTTCTTAATGACTTCTGAACACGCTTGTGAAGTCGATAGCTTAGAGTCCACTATAACTCCTAAATCGTTCTTATAAGGTGTACTCTTGATATTTCCAACTGCCCATTGTGTATTCAAACCTAACATTTTCACTTCCTATTTGTATTAGAGTCCCAATATTTACAGTAAAAACATTTTACCATATTGTTCTCAACAAATGCATAGAAATAAATATTTTTTTAAATTCTTTTTTTTTGTGTGTGTATCTTTTGTCTTTAACTTTGGTCAAGTCCCTGTGGTCACTGTAAATAAATTAAGTGATAAACATGGAAAGAGTGAGTTTACAGAGCAAACAGCAGTGCAGTTGCAATGCCATAACATTTGCTTAATGTAGGTGGAGATCAGGTTAGTGTAAATGTAAGTACTAAGAGTATATAAGTACTAGTTGAGTATTACAGTGGAGTAGGACTATGTATCAGTGGGACAAGGACTGCTGAAGAATGCTGAATGAATAGGTGAGTCTAATACAGACATCTGCTGTTATGTTTTGGGGTACAAGTCAATAGAGACAGGCCATGAGCCACAGTGAACATTACAACAATCTAGTTGAGAACAGGCCATTCAGCCTTACAAAGCTATCCAATCCTATCCATTTAATTATTCTAAAAAAATAAAAGTCCCTAAAGTCCTACTGTCTACCATGCTACTTGGTAGCTTATTCCAAGTGTCTTTGGTTCTCTGTATAAAGAAAAAAATTCTTAATGCTTATAAGAAATTTACTCTTTACAAGTTTCCAACTGTGTCCCCATGTTCTTGTTGAGCTCATTTTAAAGTAACTGTCTAGATCCGCTGTACTAATTCCTTTCATAATTTTAAACACTTAAGTCATGTCACCTGTCACCATCAGTGTCATCATCTATCACAAGTTTTCTGCAGTACTTCACACAACGTAGGAAGACTGTACACCATCATAATTATTTTAAAGCGATGATTATTTTAGCATAGTGTTCAGCGTACTTAAAATATTTGATACAGTGGGTTTGATTGCAAAAACTGGCAGTGTTATTTGAGCTCAGGCTGCGGAGTTCATGTTTGCTCATGTGTAAATGCCCAACAGTATTCTAAGATAGTGAGCTTGGCATAACAGATTTTTGTTTAAGGATGGAAGTTAAACTGGTGATGGAATTTTCAAAGTTCATTCCATCCAATCTTATTTGTCTTGTTTTCTTACTCTCTCTCCTATGTAGCCAGAGCGCTTGCAGGGCACCCACTATTCCGTTCAGTCTGATGTCTGGAGTATGGGCTTGTCATTGGTGGAACTTGCCATTGGTCGCTACCCAATCCCTCCTCCTGATGCCAAGGAGCTAGAAAGTATTTTTGGTCGGCCTGTAGTTGATGGTGCAGAGGGCGAGATGCATAGCACTTCACCTCGACCCAGACCTCCAGGGAGACCAGTGAGTGGTAAGTGAAGCTGCTGAATCCAGTTGGAATTGCTACATTGCCCTTATTAATTTCTTCTATTTTTGCTTATTCATAGCATTTAATTGTTTCTGATTGCCAAACAAATTTGGTACAGAAATGTATGATTTTATGGGGCCAAAATTTATTCACAGCGATGCTAAAGATTGATCTCCTGTTACCAGAAGCGTTTGATTGCAGCTGTTACTACTAAATGTGGCACAACCAAGTACAAGTGAAACCCCTTTATAGTGAACACCGAAGTAACGAAATTGTCAGTATAACATGAACTTTTTGTGGGCTCGGACTAGGGATGGGAATTGATAAGATTTTCACGATTCCGATTCCATTTTTGATTCTGTTTAACAATTCGATTCTTTATCGATTCTCCTATCGATTCTTATTTTTAAAAAAGGAGAACACACAGGTCTCTTAGCTTAGAACTTTGTTTTATATCTTATCTTTGAACAAGATAACCTTACAAACCCAACAGTGAGATCTTAAGAGATCCACAGTCTATGGCTCCTCGATGGGGTGCCACGGGGTCCCCAGAAAAAAATGTGTAAATGTAAAATAATAATAAAATAAATATTCTTCTGTAGCAATAACAAAGTATAACATAAATTATTCTGTGGCAATTACACAAGAATGTCCAGTAACATTTACACTCTCCTTTTTAAAAGTATATATGAGCTGAGCACTCAAAAATAAAACTACATCAGCCAGCAACAAATACAATCAACTCAAGTCCAATGGAACTGTGCAATTCTGCAACCATCAACTATTTTGACAGCTACATCTATGTTGGCCGCACTATCAACAGTGGCTGCCACAACCTTGTCTTTGATACCATACTCCTCCAAGATTTCATCAATCTCCTCCGCTACAGCTGTCCCTGTCTGTGCCTGGTACACTGGTTTGGTTTTGAGGACTTTTTCTTGAGCCTGGCCATTCCTGACATAATGCAGCGTTACTGTGAGGTAATGATCTTGACTAAAACTTGTCCATCCATCTGCAGTGACGGCTGCCTTCAACACATGTTTCAGCTCAGAAATGGAAACGGATGAAACATCTGGTAAGAGGAGAACATGCAACTTTGACATTCCCTGACTTAGCCTACAATTAAACACACCCCGAAAATCGGGGGCATCTACTGTGGCAAATGGGTGCAAGCCTTTTACCACAAACTTAGTCACTGCTCAGTGACATTCGTCTATCCTGGCCTGTGTCATTTTACTTTTCCCCGCCTCTGTGAAAGGAGAAGCTACCGGTAGACTGCAGCGAGAACTGCCAGCATCTGAGACAGCCAGACTCTGTCTGTCTCTCTCGTCATGGTCATCTAAATGCAATGCACAGTAATAGCAGGTTTTGCAGTAAGGCAAATCGCGCTAACATAATATGCAATGTTAGTTGATTAGTTACCTGCCGTATTAACGGGAGAGGACGTGCAAACGTTACCGCTGCTGCTGGGTTGAGATTCACTAGTCCGGAGCGGATCAAAAACACGACATTCATTTAAGGTTATCACGTGTTTTGTGAGCAAATGCTTTTGCATATTCGTAGTGTTTCCTCCCTTTGATGAAATGTCTACTTTGCAAGTATTGCAAGTTGCCCTGTTGTCATCCTTTCTCGTGAAGTTTAACCAAACTTTTGAGCATTTGTGCCGCTTAGGCGCCCCATGTTTCCTGCTGGGTAAATGACGCTACGCAACGTGGTGACGTCATTCGAGGCGACTGGAATCGATAGGGGAATCGTTTGCAAAAATGGCAAACAATTCCAAGGAATTGAAACAGTGGGAACCGGTTCTCAACAAGAACCGGTTTTCGATTCCCATCCCTAGCTCGGACAAACATTCATACAACATCATGTTAAACAAATTTAATTTTGACAAAATATAAACTCCAGTATAACAAATTTTTTGGGGGACAAAAATTGCCACAGAAAATAAAAATGCAATGCAAAAAATACTTCATGCTGCACCTGCACTTTCCACGCTTAATCTCAGGAGCCCTGCAACGTTCATAGAACATCATGTTAAACAAGCTTTGTTTTAACAAAATGTACATTTCAGTATAACAAACGTGTCTTGGTCCAAAAATTGCCACCGACAATAATAATGCGATGCAAAAAAAAATACTTAAGGCTGCACCTACACTTTCCAAGCCTACTCTCGGGAACCCTGCAACAACCTGTCACAAAGAAACAGCTCCAAATTTTCCGGTCTTGGAGAGAATATAGGTGCAACATCATACACATAGCCGAATGCATACTTGGCATCCACATGGGTAGTTGTGTAGTGTGTGGATACTTTTTCACCGAAGTTCTCCTTTTTTTTTTTTTTTTTTTGAGATGAACAAAACATCATCTCATTTTTTGAGATGAACTAAATCATGTCAATTTAGCCTAAAAAAATTAACAGTCCAGGAAAAGGTGATTCTGGAATAAAGAAAAATGATGTGGTGAAAGCATTCTGAATCTCGCCTTCAATACTGTCAATAGTTTTAAAGCATCAAAAAAAATATATATAGAAGACAAAGTTAAAGATCTGCGTTGGGAGCTGAACAACAAAAAAAATAGAGGTGCGTTTGTATTTCTATTAAAAAAAGTTACCTTTAACTTCTCGTTTTCATTCTGTGTTCATACATGTATTTCTATTAAAGTTTCATCCAATGTGTCATTTTCATTCTTTATTTTCGCACCTGCATTTCTGGGTTTTTTGCCATTTAAGAAGCGCTGCTTTTTTATACAGGTATTGTGCAAGTTTGGGTTACAGATTTGCAGAAGACACAGAAAGGTGAGTCCAGGTTTCTAAGGAAAATATAGGCATTTTATTACTGTATACAGAAGGCAGATACAGTCTCAACACTTCATTCAAAATAGGAGCTGTTAGGAGCCGCGACACAAGCAAGCATCCTGCTTTAGCTCCCACCTTCAGATTAGAAGAACACCAGCGGCTCGGAATCATCACTGTGGGAGATGCGGAGAGAGAGAGTGAGAGAGAGATCAGGAGAGTGTGAGCAAGAGCAGATCGAAGCCCGGTGTTGAATGCTCTAAACATTGTGTTACAAGCACGTCAAGCAGCAAGACTGATTCTGCGGAGGACAACAAATTACTTTGTCCTAGGTTTACTGTTTACGGTTTACCTTGTGCCACCGCCGTTAGAGATGGCAAATCGCAGCCGACCCCGGTCACAATTATGTATGTATTTTCCCCATATTTGTTATACTGACATTTCCGTTATAACCAAATATTTTTATGGTCCCGTGAGTTTAGTTATAACAGGATTCCACCTGCATTAAGTTTACAGGGGCAATTACTTTTTTCATGGTTGATACAGCTGTTTGTGAACTTTTTTTCCTTCATTAAATCACATGATCAATTTAAAACTCTCCATTGTGTTTATTCAGATTGTCTTTTGTATTATACTAAATTTGTTTGGAGATGAGAAACATAAAAATAAGAAAAATAACATAAGAATAAGCAAAAATAAAGGAAATCAGGAAAGAGGCACGTACTTTTTCACTACATTGTAAATAGTATCTGGTAACTAGAAGTTAAACATAACATATCTTCTGATTGTTCCTCTAGGACATGGTATTGATAGCAGGCCAGCAATGGCCATCTTTGAACTCCTGGATTACATTGTAAATGAGGTTAGTGGCTTGAGAGAGTGTGAGGAGTTTTAGCCGTATTTTATTAGTTCTGTGCTAACTTTCACTTTTTTTTTTAAAGCCTCCTCCCAAGCTTCCTAGCGGTGTGTTCACACCTGAATTTCAGGAGTTTGTTACGAAATGGTGAGAATGCTTTAGCTGTAACTCAGGTCCTCAGTGCTGGTAATTCAGCATGCTGATTACTCTTTCACTTGTCTGCTCTTTTTCAGCCTCATGAAAAATCCTACAGACAGAGCAGACCTGAAGATGCTGATGGTGAGTTTGGAAATATTTGTGGTCAATATCTGTGACTTTTATCACAAAACTTGCATGTCAGCAGACTTTATTAGGAGGGCTGGCCTCGGGGACTACCCTGAGCACATCCAAGTGTGAGAGGACTTAGCCTAACCTGGTTTTGCTCTTTTTGCAGGCACATGCGTTCATCAAACGTTCTGAGGTGGAGGAGGTGGATTTTGCGGGCTGGCTGTGCAAGACAATGGGTCTAAACCAACCCAGCACCCCAACTCGCTCTGCTGTCTAGATAACCAGATGCCACCTCCCTGAACGGCTCCTTTGTCTGCCTTGTTGGTTCGTCTCTGCCTGTCTTGTTTCCAGGCTCAATCACTCATCGTAAAGCTCTTATCCAAATCTAGCCCCCAACCCTCCATCTGCCTCCCTTGGGCAGCAAATGCTATAGGGCCACAGCCTGATATAACCACTTTCTGCATGATGGCTAAGTCTTGCCCACTGCTATTTTTCTTCCTCTCATTTTGCTCTATTTTGGGGAACTGGCTAAACTGGGTACTACCACATACCCCTCTCTGTGGAGTACCACCAGCATCCCCATCACCTAAGCTACGGAGAAATCATGACAACTCATAGCCCATGGATAATCTAGTTTGAAAGCAGGCATGCAGGCAAATCATGGTTACTCATGGGCAGATTTCTGATTGCCAAGTCTGTGCAGGGTTTCTAGGCTTATGGGTGGCTGTTACGCATCATCTGCCTTTAAGAGCAGGGCCATGTTTCAGTGGTCCAGCAGTATAGAAACAAAAACTTTCCTGCAGAGCATGGCAGCCCTCTAATTTCCTTTTGTAGAAGTAGGAAATATCATTTTGCTGTGATCAAGAGACAAAACTTGACCCTTCTTACATTTTGCTTTACTAGCCATTGCCCTAGTATGTGCTGCTGACATCCCTCAAGGCTCTATATTGCAAGAGTCACAATCATTAAAAGAATAATAAGGAATTTTATGTTGAGGGGTTTGTGATGCCACCATCTATCTGAGTTCCAGTTGCTTTAATTAAGGCAAGGCCTACTCTCTCCCCCCCCCCAAAAAAAATGCTGACCATCATCTATATGTGATCACATGATCCTTGGGTAATTGTAGAGATGCTTCCTGTTTCTTTTCATAGGGTGGACTTTACCTTGTTTAGGACAAGTCTAAAGACCAGCATACAGCTGGGGAAGATAGACAGTGGATCATTTTAACATGCATTTTCGCCCTGTCATGTGACTGGAGAGGGGAGGGTTGTTTTGGCAGTCATCGTGTCAAAGTCTGTAGCCACACTTCAACCACAGAATTTAGAAAGGAGAAAGCATAACCATCCAAAATGTAGTACATCAGTACAGTGGTCAGCTTTCCCACACCCCTCAGTCTGGCCTTTGGAGCAACAAAAAAGTGGCTTCGGCAAAGCGAGGCTACTGTAGGCCCTCTTGCCTTGTGTTTGGTTTTTGTGGTGGGAGGGGTTAGGGGTTTTTTTTATTATTATTATTATTATTATTTTGTATTTGGCTGCTTTATCAGATCATGAAATCATGAAGTTGCTTTCAGAGTTATGTCGGTTCTTTTATTTATATGAAAGGGGCGGGAGGGGGCACTAGGTAATTGTGTACTGAATGTATAATTTAAAGTGTTGATAAAAAAAAAAAAGTTGAAAATAATAAATAAATAAATGAAAAGCTGGTGGTTGATTCTTTGTATTGTTTAAGGATATGCTATGTGCTGCTCAAAATCTGGCGACACCGTGACAGTTTTTAGGGTTTTAAATTTCTTTTTCCATGACACTTTCTAGTGGGGTTGTTTTTTTTTTTGTTGTTTTTTTTTTAAATGTGGGTCTTTTTTATGGTTTTGCTGTGCTTTGATTGCAGATAACGGTTAAAAGAATATTGTTTGTACCCAACATTGTGTTAATGCAAAAGTATTTTTTTTTTATCTTACTGTTAATAAATGGCACTTTAAATGGTGAAGAGGCCCAGGCCAACTGTGTGCCTGTGTGTTTACTTTTTCTCCTGGTTTTCTTTTTTTAATAATAGCCAGAGGGGTAATTTTCCTTTTACTGACTCTTTGTACAGTAGCTTAATGTGTGTTGTATAATTCATTGATAAAAGTATCAAAACAGCATTTTTGACAACAAGATAGATTCATCTTTGTGGACAAAATAAATTAGAAATATATTAGAGAAAGTTGTCCTCAACTAGGTCCTCTATGAGTCGGAAATCAGACAAGGAAGAAGCTTGTTCATGTGTTTTTAATTTTTCTTCATGAAAAGGGGAGCACCCTGTTAAAGTAGTACCCTGAGCAGAGATGTCAAAAGAATGATCGCAAACCAAAGACAGAGACTCGTACTTTCTGATAACTAAATTTCACGCCATTTACTCTTATTGATCCTAATGCTTGCATGCCACCTGACATTTACTCTGATTGGTTTATTAGCTTACACACCCAAATAAAAGCTGTATTCTACTACATTGTTCTTCTCAGTGTCTCTTAAGTTCAGCTCTAATCCTTTTATGGAAGGCTGTGTATGTGACAACTGTCAAGTCTTACTAGGTACATGAAAGAACATGACATCAGTCAACCACCACCTGAAATGCTCTCTTTTTAGTTGTCTCTTCATATTGTTTCTAAGATAAATGTGAAGCATACCAAAATATGATGCATGCAATAATTATAGTACCCGTAAATAACTACATTACCTCTTGATCAGATGTTGTGATGAAAGATTTTGCATATAACTTGATAAATATTTGTGTGTCTTTATTTGTAATTTAGGCAAAGCAATGTAATTTAGTGTTACATTAGTGAGAAGCATTCATGTTTACCCTCTCCCCCCCCCCCCCTTTAGGAATGGGTCTCTTTGAATTTTGTGACAGAGTTGGGGGAGGAAGTGCCTTAAACCAGTTTGACAAGTTTTTCTCTGCTAAAGTCTTTCAACCTCTGCAAGAAAGCCAGGCTGCCTAACTGCCAAGCTTTACCTTAACATATGGTCATGGGGGGTGGCAGGTGTTAAGATGTTATATTCCTCCATTGGTCTAAAGTATGGCTGTTTGGAATGGCTTGTATCAGAAGCCTTTAAGTACTGCAATGTCCTATTGGCTCTAGGGGTTGAACAGAGAATCTATAAATCTGCTTGCTTTACCTCACACTCTCTCTCTCTTACAAACATCTGATGAAGGAGCATCTCTCTCTTACCAAACTGATGAACTGAAAGGACAACACAATGGAGAGCACAGCTCGGCAGCCATATTGAACAGGCATGCGGCGAGGTGACCACAAATGATGCCTTAACTAAAGACATTTTAAGTAACAAACAAGTCTGTGTGCCGCCTGAGACTACACATCACCATTTAACAGGTTGTATGGTTGCCAATATTCAAATGTACTTTGCATATTGTTATTATTTATGAATATTACCAATAATACATTGTTTAAATTGTAATTTAACTCCTGCTTGTCTTTTACTATACCTAATTGCCTGAGGTTGTAGATATAGAAGGAAAGGTGGGGAGAAGTTATATACTATAATACCTTATAAACAGTGGAAAGTCTGAGATTTGAGGCGTGACAGAGGCTACATTCTTAATAATCCAAAGGGGAAAGTAGAGCAATATATTACTCTACCAAGATAAAACATCACCTTTATTCTTTGATACTCCCCCCTTTGAGACTTTTTAAAGTCCCACCATAACTTAAAGTTGACCTAGTGTTTCTACTTGAACTATTTCTAATTGTATCAATTATGTGTGTGGTATTGGTGTTGTATGTTTTCCTTTATAAATCTCAGAATTGTGTCCCATAGCTCCTAAGTATGATAATAAATTGTTGCCAACAACTATTTGATCAACTTTATATTTTTCTGTGTTTAAAGTAACTATTTTATTTTATTCTTATCCAATAAATATGGCCTATGTTAGTTCACAAAAGTTTATTCAGTCCTATAAAAAATGTACTTAGTCGTTTATTTCATTTATGATCAGATCATTTAATAGTACCGTTGGTGGTGACACAGACAGCACAAGTATTTACTTCAGTAACTTCAAAGTTACTATTTTATGTTGCCAATGGCTTGTGTATTGGTGACCAGAGGTAACCACCACGCTCATATCCCCATTACGTTGTCAGTGGTGTGAACATCGATGACCAGAGAGAACGACCATGCTTGCATCCTCATGCTCACATCCACAAAGTCACCCTGTTCTGTATCCAGCTGTTTTCTATACTAGGTTACCAGCTTTCATTTTCTTTAAAAGCAAGTAGTTTTCTTGCTGATAGTAGGTGTCAATAGGAAGATGTCAGCACTGTTTTCATTAATGCAAGTCACAGGTCCATTCCAAGGTCACATTTAAGTTGCAAGGGTTGAATCCAAACTTCTGTCACCAGCTGGGATCTTTGGTTTGTATTTGGGCTTTTCAATTCACAAAACTGCACACTCAGCAACTCTTTGCACATGACACTCCATCTCTATTGTGCCCAATCATTATTTTATTTGGTTATTTTGTATTCTTGGGCTCAAGAAGCCATAATAAGATTTATTTGTCTTGTATTGCAATCAAAATGTTAGTTTAAACTTCAGGGGGTCCTCGGATTATGACACAGTTCCGTTCCTACAATAGTGATGTAACCCGAATTTTGGTGTAAGTCAAAACGCACCCTAGCCTAAGTCACTTACCTATCCTAACACATTTGCAAAATCATAATCTAGAACAGGGGTGTCGAACTCCGGGCCTGGAGGGCCGCAGTGGCTGCAGGTTTTCATTTTGACCCTTTTCCTAATCAATGACCACTTTTCACTAATTAACTTCTTTTCCCTTCATTTCAGTGGCCCTGATTTTAAAGATTCAGTCCCCTGAATTTATTCCTTTCTTCATTAAATAGCAGCCGAAATGAAATGTGAAACGAGCTAACAGATGACCAGTAAACCAGTTTCACTCCAACCGATCTCTTAATGAGAAACTGATTCTTGCTGTTAATTAAGCCCCTTATTTAATTGAATGGCTTGTTGCTGCTCTCTTTCTGCCACAGCAGACATTTCCAAAACTGTTGATTTTTCAGTTTTTTCTAAGAACACCGTCAAAATGTTTTGATGACCTGAGCAATCAACCTTACCAAGACCATCACCTTTCTTTATTTTTAGATAATGTGTGATGGGCACAGGTAAGATGGTCATGTGGCAGCTTGTTTTGTGTCTCATTACTGTTTGGCTGCTAATTAAGGAAAAATAAACAACTAAGGGGCATGAGTCCAGTTAATTAGCAGCAAAAACTGGTCACTAATGAAGAAGATGGTTAGAATGAAAACTTGCAGCCACTGCGGCCCTCCAGGACTAGAGTTCGACACCCGTGATCTAGAACATAAAAACACAACTAAGCCACAGAAAAAGGAAAAGGACATAAATATACTGTACTGTAGTAACAAAAAATGAGTGTAAAGAAATTCCTTACCTTTATTCCTTCTGATCTTTTTACAATGTCTAATTTCACTTCCATCGTGATGTCTTTCCTCTTCGAAGCACTGCCATCTGAAGACTTTGACTTTCATTTAGGAGCCATGATAAGGGCCAAAGAATTCGCCAAACAAAGCTACACAAACGGAGCACTTCCTCCTCACGCAAACCAAACTAGTTTGCCAACTCCCTCACTCATATGCCATGTTACTGCGTATTCTTCTGCTGCGAGCAACCAAACTAGTTCGCCCACGTAGTCTAAGTATGATGCTAATGGCTTAAGCCGAAACACTCAAGTCTCAATTGTTTAAGTTTTTATGTAAGTGAGTGTTGTTAACTCGAAACGTCGTATGTCGAGACGTTGTAACCCAAGGACCCCTTGTATATCTCCATCTAGAGTAATGGATTTAAGACATTTTTGGCCCGAGTGTCCCAGTTCCCAAAACACTTTTTATATACCATCAACATAAAATTCTATCCCCCATAACCATTATGTAATAATTAACCATCTTTGAATTATATGTATTATCCACATTAATTATTTAGACACCTAAATCATTCATTACAATTCTCCCCATAAAACATTACATTATATATACTAAATATGATGCTTGGACATAGATTAAATTTTAGCATATATATTCAAATGTATGACTCGCATGTTCTCGTAATAATTAACTTCTACATTCAACTTTCTCATCCAGACCCTCTACTATAATCTATAACCAATAAAACTTAAGTTGAACTCACTTTTACTGGTAAGGTTTTAAGCGCTATCTTATAAACTACAAGGGGTGGTTAGTGGGCATGGAGGCTGTCCGAATTACATACAAATATTAAACCTTAAAGTTAACAGTTGTCTTCTCACACTAAGTATCAATGGGCCTATGCAATGAGGTCATTCTAAAAATATTCACACACATTGCATTTACCATGTTAGGTTAATCACATTTTGTAAACTATTCAATCATCCCAATTGTTGTACAGATTAAATACTAAACAATTTAAATTCAGAATAATCATTCATTATTTCTATTAAAAAACAATAGTTACAAATACAGAGGAACCTCGGGTCACGACCGTAATTTGTTCCAAAACTATTGGTCGCAACCCGATTTGGTCGTGACCCGAAGTAATTTCCCCCATAGGATTGTATATAAATACAATTAATCCGTTCCGGACCGTACGAGCTGTATGTAAATATATATTTTTTTAAAGATTTTTAAGCACAAAAATAGTTAATTATACCATAGAATGCACAATGTAATAGTAAACTAAATGTTTACTTACTTCTGTAATGTTTACTTCTTCTCACTCTCTCTCTCTCTCACTCTCTCACTCGCTCTCTTTCGCTGCACAGGGAATGCACAGGGAGAGACTGAACACGCGCAGAAATCATTGGTGCGTACGAACCGGAAGGGAAACTGGCTTGTTCGTCACCCAAGTGTGTGGTCGTGAACAGATGCAAAAGTTTGCCAAACGTTTTGGTTGTACGTGGTCCGAGACATTCGTGACCCGAGGTTCCACTGTACTCAGTAAGTATATGTTGCTCGTAAAAAGAGTTAAATTGCCTCAATGTGCTTGTTGATAGTTCATTTTTCTTCATACAACATACACCAGTCCATGGTTCGAATTCTATTTGAAAAATGTTGCTGCAGAAAGAAAAACATTAGGGTGAGACAAAATTCTTTCTGTCGTGGAGATTTAATATGATAGTTGGAATATCATAACTAAAAAACGGGACATGCTCGGCGAAAACGGTTTTCAGATTTGGAGTCAGCAAGTGAAACCTGTTAAAGTAAAGGTGAAAGACTCCCAGTAGCAAAATGCTTGTTGACCAGTGTTTCAGAATGACTGGGGAGCGAGAGGGTATTGGTCAGTAAAGCAATCATGCGACCAGTCCCATTAATATTACAACTTGATAAGAGCCAAATATCACAACTCCCTTACAGAGAACACAAATACATCCATGGATGTGAAACAAAAAGAAAAGAGAAGGCAGAGTGTTGTGGAGCTTATTAGTTAAAGACCCAAGTTCTATGGAGGAAACGTTTGGAACTTAAGAAATTTGGGGAAGACCTTAACCCCGTATCCTTACTTTCAGAGGACTTGAACTCTTCCTGAGAAGCCATTAACACCTCTTCTTATTCCCAGACTTGAACTGGAATCTGGGCAGGCACTCTTGCCCCCCTTTTCATAAAGTAATAGATGGTAATATAACACCAACGTCCTCCAGAGAACATCGACATAGCAAGAAGTCAAGGAAGAAATCCACAGGCTGAAATGGTAAATTCCTAATTATTTTTGGAAATGAGTGCAAAATAATCTAAAACAGTTAGGCTCCACATTCCCTTTTTCTAATTACAGAATATTGTTCAAGTATGTGTAGTCTTAGAATCTAAATCATTTACAAAAGAAATTTACATTTTATTATGTCTAGGGCTAACAGGGTAATTCAATTAAAATATTTTACCATTTCCCACATAAAGTCCATCCATCCATTGTCCAACCCGGTGAATCCAAACACAGTGTCACGGGGGTCTGCTGGAGCCAATCCCAGTCAACACGGCAGGAACCAATCCTGGGCAGGGCACCAACCCACCCACACACCAAGCACACACTAGGGCCAATTTAGAATTGTCAATCCACCTAACCTGCATGTCTTTGGACTGTGGGAGGAAACCGGAGCAAACCCACGCAGACATGGGGAGAACATGCAAACTCCACGCAGGGAGGACTTGGGAAGTGAACCCGGGTCTTCTAACTGCAAGGCAGCAGTGCTACCACTGCGCCACCGTGCAGCCCCACATAAAGTCCCTTAAATTATTTCAAAGGTCATTTAAATAAGCAGGAGTTCTCTTGAAATTCATTTATTAACATCTCTTAACATGTTATCTTAAAGCTAAAACAGTTTCTTTATACATATCCTGGTTATGTTCTTCAAGCTATTATTTTACTGCTAATGAAATTAACACATACATTTCTACCTTAGGCTTTAGACTTTTAACAAAGTGTCCGACATGTTTCATGAAAACATCAAATTCTAGGAAATCAAATAAATAAAATAAACCTTCCATCAGCTATGTAGTCTTGCAAACTTTAACATTCTATTCTATTTCATATTTAAAATATACAAATCTCTATTATAAAAAAAAAAAATCTTGCGACGAGACGAGATTTTTTCCTAGGGGATGAGACGTGATCTTTTGAAGAGAGACTTTGACGTCCCACGAGACGGTCAAGTCACGTCATACTTAACATCCTTCAGACGCAAGTCCCGTGATACACATGCAGAGCAGGTTAGAGATAATGGAAGTAGGAAAATTCAAAAGTCTCAAAAAATGAGAGTAAAGATCGCATTAGCGCAAACAAACGGAAAATATTACTCACGGAAATAACGGAACAGTGAAAAGAGATAGCATATTCAGGTACTGTGCAGGCTTTTAAACGTTCGAAGCTCTGCACAAAATGCCGATCACGCGGCATGCAGCAGCAGCAACCAGCAGCTGATCGAGCAAAGAGGAGGTGAAAAAAACACCTGTTAATTGTTCCTATTGTATCACAATTTAAGAGGGGTTTTGGAGGAGCGGCCATGTCTCATTGGGGTGCGCTCAGCCCCCCTCTTCACAACAGCGCCTCCCACTGCTTTAAGCGAACAAATTGCACATCACACGTGAGGGCAGCAGCTGCTCGAGCAAAGAGGAGTTTCCCATTGTATCACCGTTTAAGAGGGGTTTCGGAGGAGCAGCCACAGGCAGGGGGGTAAAGGGGTTGGCGAGCGAAGTGAGCAGGGGGCAAAGCCCTCTACTTACTTACAAATAAGGAGTGGATAGGACAAGAAATCAATATATAACATGAATCAAATGCCTTTTAATTCAAAAATCTATTTGTATTTAAAATACCTTCAGGATGAGTCGCACCATGCTGTTGCATATTGAGAACAGAAGTTCTGTTTCTTTGTCAGTTAAACATTACAATGTTTTAAACTAATAAAATAATTTCATATATAAAATTTAGCTATTCTGTGAGCCCTTTCTTATTTGCAATGGCAATGGACAGGTTGACAGACGAGATTAGACAGGAGTCCCTGTGGACTATGATGTTTGCGGATGACGAGAGTAGGGAGCAGGTTGAGGAGGTCCTGGAGAGGTGAAGATTTGTTCTAGAGAGGAGAGGAATGAAGGTCAGTAGGAACAACAACAGAATACATGTGTGTGAATGAGAAGGAAGTCAGTGGAATGGTGAGGATGCAGGGAGAAGAGTTGGCGAAGATGGATGAGTTTAAATACTTGGGATCAACAGTACAGAGTAATGGAGAGTGTGGAAGAGAGATGAAAAAGAGTGCAGGCAGGATGGAATGGGTGAAGAAAAGTGTCAGGAGTAATTTGTGACAGACGGGTATCAGTAAGAGTGAAAGGGAAGGTCTACAGGATGGTAGTGAGTCCAGTTATGTTATATGGGTTGGAGATGGTGGCACTGACCAGAAAGCAGGAGACAGAGCTGGAGGTGGCAGAATTAAAGATGCTAAGATTTGCATTGGGTGTGACGAGGATGGATAGGATTAGAAATGAGGACATTAGAGGGTCAGCTCAGGTTGGAGGGTTGGGAGACAAAGTCAGAGGGGCAAGATTGCGTTGGTTTGGAAATGTGCAGAGGAGAGATGCTGGGTATATTTGGAGAAGGATGCTAAGGATAGAGCTGATGGGTAAGGGGAAAAGAGGAAGGCCTAAGAGAAGGTTTATGGATGTGGTGAGAGAGGACATGCAGGTGATGGGTGTGACAGAACAAGATGCAGAGGACAGAAAGATGTGGAACAAGATGATCCGCTGTGGCAATGCCTAACGGGAGCAGCCAAAAGAAGAAGGATTTAATGGTCCACAGAATGGTCAAACTATTCCAAATACCATAACTGCTTTAGCGTTGTTACTCTCACTGCACCTTCTTCTTCTCCTTTCAGCTGTTCCCATTAGGTGTTGCCACAGCTGATCATCTTTTTCCATATTAGTCTCACTGCACCACTCGGAGTATTTATATCACTGTATCTGAGTGTGAATCACAGCTCTACAGCAGCTAATCAGAAAGAGAATTATCGGTATACAGTATTAAGCACACGATGCCTCAGCCATGCTGTCTATTTGAATTGCTCTCATACGACAAACACTTCAGAGCCTTTCCTGTATGGACCTCGCAGTTCAGTAACAGTTTCATCCCAAGAACTCTAAACGCACTCAATCAGTCCATCAAGTGCTCCTTGTAGAACTGTTTGTACTTATAAGTAAAATCACCTCACTGTAAACTTGCCATACAGTTATAATATTGCACAACCTGAGCCACTTTATAAAGCGCGTATTTACATATGATGACGATATTATTTTTAAGATGAAATGCAGCAAAATATGTTTATTATATTATACAGATAAAACTTTAGCTTCATTTAAATAATCTATTGTTAATATAGTTTTTTATATTGTTTAAAATAATATTGTTAATAATTAAACATGTGAGGACACGGTGCCACAGTGCTAGCGAGGAGCTGGAGCTCCGTTCACGGTTTGTTCCTGCCTCATGTTGTATTCTTGCTGGTGCTGACGCGACACTGGAAGGATAGATGGATAGAATAATTAAACATGTACTACGAAGATATTTCAATGTTCCTTAAAAGTTTTGAAGAATCGGCGTTCTAAGCTTACAGATGGCTTCACGTCTATTACAGAGCTGATTGTGTGGCGATTGGGTATTTGGAGAAAGAAAAATAAGGACAGGAATTGGGGGTTAGTACGTTTGAAAGAGACAGTACTGCTACAATAAATTATTTCATCAAAGGTCGCACATGGCGCAGCCAGCATCTTGCGTGAGATATGAAGAATCACTGTGCCACCGTGTTCCCATGTTTAATAACATGCTTTAACTCCTATCATCATGAAAATTATATCATGTGTACATCTCAGTATTTTAATTATTCAGAGAGCTGTAATACAGTATCACGAATGTAATGGATTCTGTGTCCTGTTGGAGGAAGAGAAAGCCCAGAAACACGTAGTCATTCACACACATAGAGCACATAGAAACCCCACAATCCCCAATTAACCTAGTGGCATGGGAGTCAAACCCAACAGATTCAGTTCTCAATAAGTTTGAGTCTCTGTCTTTGTCCTTTGACACCTCTGCTCAGGGTGCTATCCCTTAGTAGGCTGCTGTAACAGGGTGCTCCCTCTTCAAGAACAGACATTAAAGACGCGCGAACAAGTCTCCCCCTGTTTGATTTCTGACTCAAAGAGGTCTTAGTTGAAGACAAATTTCTTTCTCTAACATATTTCCAATTTCATCCACAAGTGTTTTGGTGCCAAACATAAGGAGGTCCAACTCCTGCTAGTGAAGGATTGGGAAGCTTAAGAGAAGTGAGGCTGATGAGGTAGTTCAGCCCAGTGGGACTGCATCTGGCAAAAGTTAGGACCGACCCGTTTCCCATCTGCATGGGAAGACCTAAGACTCCAGAGGACCTGACTGTCCCAGAGTAATGAACCTGCACAGGTTGAAGAAAAGTTGTTCTTTTGGGATAAGGCGTTGGCATTTACTCTGATTGATCCTAATGCTTTCATGTCACCTGACATTTACTCCCATTGGTTCCTTGCCTTAAACACCCAAGTAAACATTCCCAAAGAAAAGTTTCTTTCTACTACATTCTTATTCTTCTCTGCATCTCCTAAGTTCAGCTCTTACCCTTTTATGGGAGACTGAGTACATGACAGCTGTCAAGTCTTACTGGGTACATGAAAGTCAACCACCACTTTTTAGTTAACCGTTTGAGCAGTCTCATCATGCTGCTTCAAAGACAAATGCTATATTTTAATGTAGAAAGCATACCAAAACACTTTATGGGCAATAACTACATCACCCCTTGATCTCGCTTATTCTCCTGTTTTTCTCCATACCCATACCAATCTCTGCACACAGCTTCAAGTACATAACTGGCCATTTCCTTTGCTAAAATCACGTGCTGTTTTAGTATGGGTGTAGTATAGCTTTTTTGCGTTACATTAGATGGGTATAATGAGAAGTCAATCAAAATGACACCTTTTATTGGCTAACTGAACAGATTATAATATGCAAGCGTACTTGGCAGCTCAGGCCCCCTCTTCAGGCAAGTTGTAGTCATCCATGATGGCTAACACGGTACAATACCCTACTACTATGGACATACTAGATGTTTTTTAAAAGTTTACCATAAATAGCATATCTCTCTATTATATACAAAAAACTTGGGGATGAGACAAGACTTTTTGGGCAATGAAACGTGATCTTTAGAAGAGAGACACTTCAGAAAGACACTTTCACGTCCCACGACACATGTGACATGGTCAAGTCACGCCATACTGACATCCACGTCAGACAGATTTGAAGAGAGACAGAGAGACATTTGAAGTGAGACAGAAAGACACTTCAGAGAGATCCTTTCACGTACCGCAACACAGAACAAAGAGCAGCTTAAAAAAATGATAAGTTAAAGAAGACACGTCCACGACTAAGCGAAGCAGAAAGAACGGCATGACGAAAAGAAACACAAAGCGACGGAGAGAAAAGAACGCAAATTTGGAAAAAAAGGAATACGTTAATGTTTTAATATGAATGACATATCAAGATCTCCTTTGGTGACTAATGTTAACCATGGACGATGTACTACATTACCCTTCTTGGATACATCCTTCTGTTGTCACACATGTGCGCTTGGGAGTCAACTAAAGGGACCAGGAAACGACAATTCCACTCCAGGACAGAGGGCGGTGGGGTGCACTGAACATCTCCCTTTTCTCTCCACAGACCAAACACAAGATATCCTTCCTGTCCCAGCCCCGAGGACGTCACTTCCTGTGAACCAGCTATAAAAAGTCCTCATCCTCCATACTTAAACACTTCTGTTTTGGACTCTAACCAGTACACATTGTACTCTACTTTAAAGCCTTTTGCAGCCAGGGAAACTACACGGGTGGCTGCCCCAATCCTTCGTTGTGTGTCTGGCTGTTTCTTTCACACTGTTTACAGTGATTTGTGTGGAGGAAGACAGGACAGTGTTAACGGTTGTAGATATTCTACATGATATTGTAAGTTGTTGTTTTCATCTTCCGCACCATCACCACCAACTGTTTCAGCATAGTCTATTGGTACGCATTTAACCAATTTGCCGTGTAACCGATCAACGTTTTTGGCATTAATTTGTTTGACTTCATTTGCACTTCGATTATTATTGTTCTTTTCTCTCCAATGCTTTTGGGCCTCTTTTCGACACACAGCCCTTTCTTCTTCGCTTAGTCATTGACGTGTCATCTAGAACATATAAAATTATTATCCAGAAAAGGACTTCAACGAATGTATCTAATAGATTTTATTTATAAAAATACTGTCCAGAAAAGCTTCTTTAAAGGATGAAACTGGACTTTTCATAAATGACTTGAAATGAGAAAAAAGTAAACATTTATGAGCTGAGAGCGCAGGAAGTGTGTCTAACAAAAGCATTGACACGAATGAGAGGTGAGAGGACCGGGGTATGTTTGAAAATGGTGGAGAGGAGGGCGGGACTTGAAAAAATCTCAAAGCAAAAGTCTCGTCTTGCGGGACTTGAAAAAATCTCTTCAAAAAAGTCTTGTCTCGTCGCAGGATTTTTTTATATAATAAAGAGAAATGAATAAAGGCATTGTAGACACCCCAGTGGACGGCTGGGGCATCCTGCACTGGACAGAGGTGGAGTTCTTACCCTGCTGGGATGTCATAATGGAAGGATGGACTAAACGGAGGGCAATATGCAGTTGGGACACCTTTTGATCCTCGTCCTGGGGGTGATGCCTGAAGAGTACAAGGGCTGGCAAGGAGCAGTTCATCCCCCATTTTAATAGGTGGCAGTGTCCTCATATAGAATCCCCATTTAGATACCTGCAGGGCTGCATGGGAGTTGGAGTTCAGAGTAGCAGCCCTGTAGGGATCCTTGGCGGACAATAGAGGATCTCCCTGGCTTTCTCATAACCCGAAAGTGCTTCCAACTGGCTATGTCACGTCACCTGAAATACTCCCACATCCTCAATTAAAGGAGACCACACTGCCTTGTATAGATGACTCAGAGCTTGGAGGAAGAAAGGCAACACTTGACTGGAGGAGAGCAGTGTGGTAGAGAGAGGAGAGGGGGAGAAGGAGAGAAAAGACAACTTGTTTTAGTGTTTGTGTATCTTCTTCTTCTTCTTTTGGCTGCTCCCGTTAGGGGTTGCCACAGCGGATATCTTCTTCCAAATCTTTCTGTCCTCTGCATCTTGCTCTGTTACACCCATCACCTGCATGTCCTCTCTCACCACATCCATAAACCTCCTCTTAGGCCTTCCTCTTTTCCTCTTCCCTGGCAGCTCTATCCTTAACATCCTTCTCCCAATATACCCAGCATCTCGCCTCTCTGACTTTGTCTCCCAACCGTCCAACTTGAGCTGACCATCTAATGTCCTCATTTCTAATCCTGTCCATCCTCGTCACACCCAATGCAAATCTTAGCATCTTTAACTCTGCCACCTCCAGCTTCGTCACCTGCTTTCTGGTCAGTGCCACCGTCTCCAACCCATATAACATAGCTGGTCTCACTACCATCCTGTAGACCTTCCCTTTCACTCTTGCTGATACCCGTCTGTCACAAATCACTCCTGACACTCGTCTCCACCCACTCCACCCTGCCTGCACTCTCTTTTTCACTTCTCTTCCACAATCCCCATTACTCTGTACTGCTGATCCCAAGTATTTAAACTCATCTACCTTCACCAGCTCTACTCTCTGCATCCTCACCATTCCACTGACCTTCCTCTCACACACATGTATTCTGTCTTGTTCCTACTGACCTTCATTCCTCTCCTCTCTAGAGCATATCTACACCTCTCCAGGGTCTCCTCAAACTGATCCCTACTAGCACTACAGATCACAATGTCATCAGCAAACATCATAGTCCACGTGGACTTCTGTCTAATCTCGTCTGTCAACCTGTCCATCACCATTGCAAATATGAAAGGGCTCAGAGCCGATCCCTGATGTAATCCCACCTTCATCACTCCTACCGCAGACCTCACCGCTGTCACACTTCCCTCGTACATATCCTGTACTACTCTTACGTACTTCTCTGCCACTCCCGTATTCCTCATACAATACCACAGCTCCTCTCTTGTCACCCCGTCATATGCTTTCTCCAGGTCCACAAAGATGCAATGCAACTCCTTCTGGCCTTCTCTATTATAATAAAACACCGTTTATTTGAACCCGGGACTGTGTTGGTGTGTTAGTGTTTGAGGTTTGGGCTCACTGGCGCCCCCTCGCCACCACAGCATATAAAGCAGCAAGTGAGAAATGCAGTCATGCATTACTGCAACATGAGGCACAGAACGTAGTGTGCATAACATAACTCACACATGCTAGTGTGGTTATTGATTACAGTATGGCCAGAATTCAAAAAACTCCTCCTTTCTTTAAACCTGATTCTTTGGGAACTCACTTCCGATTAATGGGTCAACCAGTTAAAGTCTCAAAAAGTGGCGGGACAGCTGCTTGAGTTGATCCGAAGCTGGCTGACAGGCAGTCAGAGATGTGGGGATTTGTGAATTGCCAGATGGATTCGTTTTTCTTTACTCTTTTAATTTGTTTAGCAATTGGGCTGTCATCTCCACTAATGGCTGATTGTTGTGGTGGTGATATTCTTTAATCTTAGTTGTTTTAATATTGGTTACAGTTTCTTACTTGAACGTGTCTGATTCCATAAAAATTGTTCTCAAAATTAAAGTAGGAAGCTTTGTAGGTCCCTTTTAAAATTTTATAGGCTACATACTGTATTCCATGTAGACTGTAGTAATGACTCAAAAAAAAATAATAATCTCCTGTTTTCATGCAGAACAGAGATAAAAAAAAAAAAGCCAACGGTGACCAGTGATAAACATCCATGACAAACAATAATCTCATGTGACACTAGTCACGTAATTCATATGTCAGTTATTCAGTCGAACACTCAAAACATGTAGAAATCATGCAATTTTTTGCTAACATTTTGTTATAAAGAAAAAACAGAGCACATCATACACAGGAAATATGCACTCACTGGCCACTTTATTAGGTACACCTTGCTAGTACCAGGATGGACCTCCTTTTCCTTTCAGAACTGCCATAATTCTTCATGTTAGATTCAGCAAGGTGCTGGAAACATTCCTCAGGGATTTTGCTTCATATTGACATGATAGCATCACGCAGATGCTTCAGATTTGTCGGCTGCACAAATCTCCCATTCCACCACATCCCAAAGGTGCTCTACTGGATTGAGATCTGGTGACTGTGGAGGCCATTTTAGTCCAGTGAACTCCTTGTCATGTTCAAGAAACCAGTTTGAGATGATCTGAGCTTTGTGACATGGCGTGTTATCCTGCTGGAAGGAGCCATCAGAAGATGAGTGCACTGTGGTCATAAAGAGATGGACATGGTCAGTAACAACACTCAAGTAAGCTGTGGCATTTAAACAATGTTCAATTGGTACTAAGGGGCCCAAAGTGTGCCAAGAAAATATCCCTCACACACTATTACACCATCATCACCCTGAACTGTTGATACAAAGCAAGATGGATCCCTGCTTTCATGTTGTTGACACCAAATTCTGACCCTACCATCCGAATGTCACACTCATCAGACGTTTTTCCAATCTGCTATTATCCAGTTTTAGTGAGCCTGTGAGAATTTTAGCCTCAGTTGCCCATTCTTAGCTGACAGGAGTGTCACCCGGTGTGGTGGCCTGCTGCTGTAGCACACCTGCTTCAAGGTTCGACGTGTTGTGTGCTCAGAGATGCTCTTCTGCATACCTCAGTTGTAATGAGTGATTATTTGAGTTCCTGTTGCCTTTCTATCAGCTCGGACCAGTCTGACCATTCTTCTCTGACCTGTAGCATCAACAAGGCATTTTGGCCAAGAGAACTGATGCTCACTGGATATTTTCCCATTTTCAGGCCATTCTCTGTAAACCCTAGAGATGGTTGTGCGTGAAAATTGCAGTAGGTCAGCAGTTTCTGAAATACTCAGAGCAGCCCATCCAGCACCAACACCCATGACACATTCAAAGTCACATCAGTTACCCTTCTTACCCATTCTGATGCTCAGTTTGAACTTCAGCAAGTGGTCTTGATGAGGTCTACAGGCCGAAATGCATTGAGTTGCTGCCATCCGATTGGCTGATTAGATATTTGTGTTAACAAGCAATTGGAACAGGTGTACCTAATAAAGTGGCCAATGAGTGTATAGACCACATGAAAATGGATTCACTGGTTTTTTCTTACACTGAAAAAGAATTTTAGGTTTGAAATTTCTTGAGGTTGTAACATCACAGAATTGATTCTTCCTGACTGAGTGTTAGATGTAGCAGAATTACAGCACCTGTCTATGAGGTATGTCAGGTATTAGAGTGGTACAGTGGAGGCACTTTATAATGACACCCCATCCTCCTAAATTTAAAAATAAATACAAGTCTTCATTTAATTATTTCAATGGATGAAGTCAACAAATCCTTATCATGAATTAAATTAATCCTGCACCATTAATAACACAAAACCAGAGTGCATGTTTTGAATCCAACTTCTGTCCAACAGCTTATGTTATCCAGAGGTCCTTGGTCCACTGTATTGTAGTACTATCTATCCAGTCTAATACCATATGTTCCAGTCTACTGGCAGACCTGAAATCAGATGAGGTCAAGGACATTCAGGCTACGTTTGGAAGCCATTTCTAGGTGCACAGTAGTTATCTATGTGGACATTCTGTCACCAACATGATGGAGTTGCCTGGCCTTACAGTAATTTATCCAGTAATGGGATTCTGGCCCATTCACCTTTAAGTGACTTACTTACCCCATTTAATTTTAAGTGATGGCAGAGAGAAAAAAAATGAATCCATTGTTTTTATGTAGAATGAAGATAACAAGGTTTCTGATAGAAAAGAAGTCTATGATGACCAACATTTGGCAACAGTAAACAATATCAAAGCATCCATGGAAAGCATCTTGCATTACTCGTGTCACATAATCCGATCTGTACATTGTGATCTGTAGCGAGAGTAGGGAGCAGGTTGAGGAGACCCTGGAGAGGTGGAGATATGAGGAGGAGAGGAATGAAGGTCAGTAGGAACACAACAACAGAATACATGTGTGTAAATGAGAGGGAGGTCAGTGGAATGGTGAGGATGCAGGGAGTAGAGTTGGCGAAGGTGGATGAGCTTAAATACTTGGGATCAACAGTACAGAGTAATGGGGAGTGTGGAAGAGAGGTGAAGAAGAGAGTGCAGGCAGGGTGGAATGGGTGGAGAAGAGTATCAGGAGTGATTTGTGACAGACGGGTATCGGCAAGAGTGAAAGGGATATTCTACAGGACGTTAGTGAGACCAGCTATGTTATATGGGTTAGAGACGGTGGCACTGACCAGAAAGCAGGAGACAGAGCTGGAGGTGGCAGAGTTAAAGATGCTAAAATTTGCATTGGGTGTGACGAGGATGGATAGGATTAGAAATGAGAAAATTAGAGGGTCAGCTCAAGTTGGACGGTTAGGAGACAAAGTCAGAGAGGCAAGATTGCATTGGTTTGGACATGTGCAGAGGAGAGATGCTGGGCATATTGGGAGAAGGATGCTAAGGATAGAGCTGCCAGGGAAGAGGAAAAGAGGAAGGCCTAAGCGAAGGTTTATGGATGTGGTGAGAGAGGACATGCAGGTGATGGGTGTGACAGAACAAGATGACGAGGACAGAAAGATATGGAAGACGATGATCCGCTGTGGCGATCCATAACAGGAGCAGCCGAAAGAAGAAGACTCAGGTCACATAATCCATTTGCCGAGTCATTCACTCGTATGTTCATGCATTTTTACTAAACTATTATTTAATAAATCACTTTGCTCATGTGGCTGAGTTAGTTTATTATGTTGTGAACATTCTCAAATCAATTTTTTTTTTAATACTGAAATTCTTCTGTTTTATATATTGTGAATTTTGTTTAATGTGAATGTAATCATTGTATCTCTTGTATATAGTTCCTGTTTGCCTGTTGTAGCAGGGGGGCTTTAATTAATGTAACACCCAGAGGACGCACATGTGGTGTACAGCAGACTCCTGGCAAAAGCTGGATGACACTTTTGCAGGTAAGGTGCTTCTCAATACTCTCCATCTCTCGTATAAGCTGACAAGTTTTAAATTAGTGTTTTCTGTCTGAAACTGAAGGGAAACATCACGCCATGTGGTTGTTGATGTGTTTTGAGGTTCTGTTGTCACTTTTGGTCGGCAGAAAGGGATTTTAAAAGTGTTTGGTTTAATGGAGATCCAGCCTCGTTAGTACAGTATATTGTTTGGCCTGCTACAGGAGACGGAGAGCGCCTGACGCTGCATGTGCTGACTGTGCCCCTTACTGCTTGTCTTGTAGGTATGTTGCAACGTTAATTATTGTCTTTCATTGTTATTGTTTATATGCATTTGTTAAATTTGTATTTATTGTATTTGTGTATATATATATATATATATATATAAAAATAGAAAAAAAGCTGGATGACACTTTTGCAGGAGACAGAGAGCGCCTGACGCTGCATGTGCAGACTGTGCCCCTTACTGCTTGTCTTGTAGAATAAATGGCAGAATTCGGATATTGGCGTGTCTGTCTTCTTCCAAATCACCAGCAACCATTCTAATGCCGCTACACTCACATGAACAAAAATGAATGAGCATTTGAATTGTAGACCCACCTTCCATCGTTACATTTGTATTCAAGGTGCTGAGTTCCTTTGGATTATTTTGCGACTGCCTGTGAAACTTCATGAGTGAACTGTCCTGCTTGCTGAAGCATCTCGGTTATTCATGGTTAACACTTTCACTCTATTTTCTTTAAACTTTATTTGTGTACACATTGTAAGGTTTCTAAACTTTTTTGAGACTCCCCCAACAGGACGACACGCCAAAGAGGGTCCCGAAATGCAATTGCTGGGTCTGTGGAAGACAGCTTCTCTGTTACAGCTGCAACGGCTCACTGCAAAAGCAAATCCGAGCCGACTGCGGTCGCACTATAAGCGCCTGTCATTGATGGGTGATGCAGGGAACATTACAAATGCAGGGAACAGGATTATTTGGCCATGAAGTTTCCTGACTGCTGTGTCTGTGCTGTTTGTGGTAGTGATTTATTTAACAATATTTTAGTAAACTATCTATTATAATATTAATAATATTATAATATCTATTGTAGACACGGAGATTGCGTTGGTTTGGACATGTGCAGAGGAGAGATGCTGAGTATATTGGGAGAAGGATGCTAAGGATAGAGCTGCCAGGGAAGAGGAAAAGAGGAAGGCCTAGGAGAAGGTTTATGGATGTGGTGAGAGAGGACATGCAGGTGATGGGGGTAACAGAACAAGATGCAGAGGACAGAAAGATATGGAAGAAGATGATCCGCTGTGGCAGCCCCTAACGGGAGCAGCTGAAAGAAGAAGATTCCAGAGTCTGAGCACTATAGAGCTGAAGGCCCTTGTAACAGAAGCCCGGACCACAGACAGACACCACGTAGTTGTCGCACAACACACCTTTATTTTTAGTTCTGCACAGCACACACACAGTGCACCAATCCCCACAGTACTCGGTCCCTTCTTCCTCTTTTCTAGATGGCTCCACTCCTCTTCTTTCCTCTAAGCTCTGTCTACTGCCACCCAACTTCGGCTCGGTGAGTTGTGGCAGCAGTCTCCTTTTATAGAGGACCCGGAAGTGCTCCAGCTGTTCCATGATCAGCTTCCGGCTGCACTTCCAGGTGCATAGGAGAGCTCAGCTGTTCTCCCCATGCCCAGTGGTGGAGTCCATGAGCCACAGCAGGGTTGAGCTTCCCTGCTCTGTGGTAGTGTAGCAAACCAGGAGGGCTGTCCTCCATCGTCCCGGCCGGGTAAGCATCCCGGCCGCCCATTACACCCTGTTGTCACACGTAGAGTGCAGGTTAGTGTCAGAGCACAACAAGATGGCCAGAATCAGAGGACCTGAGTGGGCAAACAGCAGCATAGCGATGGAGAAGGTCACTGATGGAGTCCGCTGCAAGGCCATTTCAAACTTTGAAGGTTGTTAATAGAATTTTATATTTGATCCTGTAAGACATAGGGAATCAGTGAAGGTGAAGCAGGATGGGTGTGATGTGCTCACTGTTGTGGTTTGTGTCAGGACTCTTGCAGCAGAGTTTTGAATCAGCTGGAGCTGGGAAGTGATAACAGTGAGGACAAGTTTCTCAGCATTAAAAAAGGAGAGGAATGAGAGAACACCAGATATGTTACGGAGGTGAAAGTAAGAAAGTTTCTTAATGTGGTTTATGTGGGTGGAAAGAAAGGGAGGAATCAAAAATGATGGGTAGCGCTGCTGCCACGCAGTTAGGAGACCTGGAGTTTGCATGTTCTCCCCGTGTCTGTGTGGGTTTCCTTCCACAGACCAAAGACATGCAGGTTAGGTGCATTGGCGATCCTTAAATTGTCCCTAGTGGGAGTGTGTGTGTGTGTGTCCTGCGGTGGGTTGGCGCCCTGCCCGGGATTTGTTCCTTTCTTGCGCCCTGTGCTGGCTGGGATTGGCTCCAGCAGACCCCGTGACGCTGTGTTAGGATATAGCAGGTTGGAAAATGGATGGATGGAATTGAAATGACACCAAGAGTCTTTGCATGAGAAGAAGGTCTGATGTGATCGTCATCAAGAGTGACTTGAGAAGGAGCTCATTTTCTTAAGTTGTGCTTTAGTGCCAATTTGCAGGAGTTCAGTTTTGTTGCAATTTAATTTAAAGAGTTTTGCTCCATCCAGCTTTTAATTTCACTGAGGCAGGTTGTGAGCTGAGAAAGCCCTGATGGAGTTTCACTGTTAACATTTAAATAGAGTTGAGTATCATCTGCCTAAAAATGATAACCCTGTGAAAATCCCTTCCATTTTGCCCGTAAATAGCACATTATGTCTGAACCACCTCCGGAAAACGCTTTCATGAACAAAACAGCACTCCAATGGGAACAACCATTTGAAATGTAGACCCAATACCCATCATTACATTTATATTCATATCTGGAGTACATTGGGATTATTTATTTACTGGCAGTCTGGGAAACTGCATGGCAGAATCGACTAAAGTATCTCACATATGCAGAAGTACAAAGCATGTTCTCTTCCTGATGCATTTTCACTTGAAATACGAGTAATGCACAAACATCACCGTACAGACATAATGAAGTAAATTATATGCTGATTGATTTTATTTTTAATTGCTCTGCTTAATTATGTGTCTGTTATGTCTTTCTGCCTTGTACTGTATTGTTGCTACAAGTTTTTGCACAAGTAAAACAAGCAGCAAACTCTTTCTTTGCATTGTTAAGGTAAAATGACAATGAATTACATTTAACTGAAGTGAATTTCAGGGAAAAGAATTGGGATCTTTAAAATCTCACCCTGTGCTATAACATCATTAATTATACGAATACTCCACCTTACAATGATATTTATTTAAATGTTTACTTACCCCTTGTGTTTTGTAGAGACGACCAAGAAACATTATTAATCTTGTTTTCACAGAGAATTGAGGTAAAATATCGTATATACTCGTGTATAAGTCAGGTCTTCAAACCTGAAAAATCGATCATACAATCAGACCCTGACTTATACGTCCGTTCACTTACATTTATTTTTCACATCTTCTTGCCTCCTCCAATCTCTCATCAGTTTCTCAGACACATCGAATTTTGTTGCAACCGCGCAGTTACCAATTTCTTTCGCCACTTCAACGACTTTTAATTTAAAACCAGCTTTATATTTTCTTCTGATCGAATGCTCCATCATAGATAAGGGATGTTCTTATGATAAAGGTGTATGAGGGTGTGAGATATAAAAAACACAAATCAGTGCAAACGTCGCTTTGGAATAGTTTGGGTATTACCGTGTGGTCACAATACATAAGAAAAAAAGGCCGGGTGCTCCATGGATACTCTCTCAGGCGGTTGTTAGCATATCGTAATCTCTTGGATAAATAGCGTGTGTTTTCCGCATTCAACTTATATGACTGACATTATAAAATACCAGTAATTATACGGTAAAATCAAGTCCCGACTTATCCACGGGAGAACTTAAATGTGAGTATATACGGTAGTGGTCTATAGCAACCAAAGCTGGGCCTTAGCAAACAGTATCAAAAAGTCCACATAAGAATAATAATAATAATAATGTGTTATTCTTTTTGTATAATCCACATATCACTTATCCAGTCATATGCTCACAACATGCAAAACACATTCATTTATGGTTAAAAATATTGGTTTAAATACGTTTTTCTGGAAAAATGACACTGGATATAAACAGGAAAGCAATTCGCATGGGATTGAGCTTTTAATTATTGCACATTGTACACAGGTCTACTTTACAATTTCTAATATTATTTATCTTATATATTATACTTTTTTCTTTTTTATATTATATTTTATTGTAGTACGAAGATGAGAGAGAAACAGTATTTCGATTCTCCTGTATGTTCTGAACATATAGTGACTTGACTATAAAAGGCTATTTGATTTGATTTCATTTGATTTAATAATAATAATAATGATAATTCTTTACATTTATATGCCACTTTTCTCACTATTCAAAGCACTTAAGTGTGTGGGGAGGCACTTTAACCACCACTAAAGTGTAGCATCCACCTCAATGACACGACAGCAGCCATTTTTTTGTGCCAGTACACTCCTCACACTCATTAGCTGTTAAGTGGTGAAGTGACGAGAAAGACAGCCAGACATCTCTCTCTCTCTCGCAAGCGCGCGCGTGCATGCGTCTCTCTCTCTCTCTCGCGCGCGTTTCTCTCTCTCTCTCTCTCTTTCTCTCGTGCGCGCACATCTCTCTCTCTCTTGCGCGTGTGTGTCTCTCTCTCTCGCGTGCGCGCGTGTGTCTCTCTCTCTCTCTCGCGTGCGCGCGTGTCTCTCTCTCTCTCTCGCGCACGTCTCTGTCTCTCTCTCTCTCTCGCGTGTGTGTCTCTCTCTCTCTCGCGTGCGCGCGTGTGTCTCTCTCTCTCTCTCTCTCTCTCGCGCACTCGTGTCTCTCTCTCTCGCGTGCGCGTCTCTCTCTCTCTCTCTCTCTCTCTTTCTCTCATGCGCGTGTCTCTCTCTCTTTCTCTAGCGCACGTGTCTCTCTCTCTCTCTCTCTCTCGCACATGCATGTCTCTCACGTGCGTGTCTCTCTCATGTCTCTCTCTCTCGCGCGCTTGTCTCTCTCTCACGCACTTGTGTATATGTGTGTGTCTCTCTCTCTCACGCGCGTGTCTCTCTCTCTCTCTCTCTCTCTCTCTCTCTCTCTCTCTCTCTCTCTCTCTCCCCTGCAGGTGATGGGTGTGACAGAACAAGATGACGAGGACAGAAAGATATGGAAGAAGATGATCCGCTGTGGCAACGCCTAATGGGAGCAGCCGAAAGAAGAAGAAGACACACTGTGGATCAATCAATGCTAACACAGAGGCTTTGGTTTGTAATGGAACAACTGATGGGGCACGGCAAAAGCCCAATGCTTGGGGTGCCAACTGGACAAAAAAAACTTGCAATTCCAATATAAAAGAGAAAACATTAAATAAAACATGCACCTGATGGCACTCTCTGGCTGGCACAATCCCCTTGAAACAGTGCTCTTTAAAGAGCTCTCATCTCTTTACAGTGGACCCAAGGAGTAGCTTCTTGAGGCTGTGAGGGAAACATAAGTCAAGACTGTTAGTGACAGCGCCACCTTGTGTCCCGGGGTGGTACCACATAACTTAGGTAAGCAAGGAAAGAGACCTTCTGGTACACAAGTGTGACGAGCTAAACTCATACGTAAAAATCCATTAAAACATTCAGCTCAGTACAAAATGTTTTCCCAAGAAATATGGATGAATTTGAAATCCTGTTACCATTACAGAGATGGTGATTTGAGAAATGCGTTAGATTGGCCAACATTGCCTTTGTGCGTTCTTTCTACTGTAGGCCTGAGTGGAAGATCAGGCTAAGCCAAGTCCCCCATTTCTGTGGAACTGCTTGCTATGATGGCCTACTTTCATATATTCCAGTTCCCCTGAAGTCAAACTCTTTCTGGTATTTTAAAGATAAATTATTTTTAGTTAAAGATGCTAAGATTTGCATTGGGTGTGACGAGGATGGACAGGATTAGAAATGAGGACATTAGAGGGTCAGCTCAGGTTTAACGGTTGAGAGACAAAGTCAGAGAGGCGAGATTGCGTTGGTTTGGACATGTGCAGAGGAGAGATGAGGGGTATATTGGGAGAAGGATGTTAAGGATAGAGCCGCCAGGGAAGAGGAAAAGAGGAAGGCCTAAGAGGAGGTTTATGGATGTGGTGAGAGAGGACATGCAGGTGATGGGTGTGACAGAGCAAAAGAAGGACAGCCGAAAGAAGAAGTAGTCAGGCTATCACTGAGTCCCTGGGCCATGTTGTGTTGTCCAAGATGCCATTTGTTTATGTTCAGTTCATTACAGGAAAAAAACAAAAATTTAGGGGGGAGTTGATGTTGAATTTTGAAGTATGGGGAGAGCTGTGATGTGTTTGTTAATGAAACGATGGTGCGATTAGATAGCTGGGTTCAGCAGGAGCCTCTTTATTAAAGGTTTTTGGTGGAACATCACCCTCAGGCTGTGGGCTGGGTGGTGCAACTCTAAACAGCTAAAGAAAAAAAAAATTGGAGAGCGAGCGAGTGGGTGGGTGAGCAACAGACAGCAACCAACAAAAATAAAAGCAGCGCAAGACAGAAGCTGCCTTTTCCTAAATGGGGACATTCAGCCCGAGGGAAATGTGGTTTCCCATTTTCTGCTTTTCAATTCCTCAGGAGACCTTAAGTAGTTAATTTCCAAAAAAAAAAAAAAAAAAAGGGAAGATGAAAAATGAAAAGGGAAGAGTGGGGGGGGGGGGGTTGTAAATAAATAAAAAGCGACTGTCTCTTTAAGAAAAAAAAAATAGAAAGGGAGGGTCCCCTTTGCCCTCCAGAATCCAGGAAGAGAGCTGATCTGCTGGCTAGCCGCAGCTCCTGCCGCTGCTTGACTGCATACGGGGCCTTGGAGAGCAGGCTGTAACCGCCAGGGCCAGCGAGGACAGTGAGAGCAGGAGTCGGCCACCGCGACAGCGGATCGGCAAACCACAGGTGAGCACTGCCCTGGGCCATACCCCATACTCTTTCCCGCTCCCGTACTAGGGGCTAAGCTCGCCACTGTCTCTTTAAGGAGAACAGCTGCTTCACAAAAGAAACAGAGTGAGAGAGAGAGAGAGGGGGGGGGGGGCAAGCAAGAGGGAGAGGGAGGGAGTGAAGGAAGGAGGGAGGAAAGGAGGGGGGGGTGCTCAGCTGATGCCTGAGGTTTTAATGTGTCTGTCTGTTTGTATTTTTTACTGTAAAGGAAGGTGTTTCCCACCTTGCTTTTTTATTTCTGTTTTTTGTGAACTTTATGGATAGTGGAATTGTGCAGTTAGAATGAGAAGCTCGGGGTGGTGGTGGTGTGGGTGAGGGTGGGGGGGGGGGGGGGAGGTGGTAATGGTGGGCGGTTGGCAAAGCATAACAAACGAGTCCCAGTGTGGTGGAATGGATGGCTTATGCGCCCCGAGAGGATAATATTACTGGGAAGTCATGGTTGCCCATCTTTTTCTGTGCCCTCGATCCCTTCGTGTGTGGGGTGCTCTGTAGGAACTAGGCCTGCAGTGCAATGCTTGCTGAGAGCGCCAACCCTTCGTTCCCCAAGCCCCCTCTCTCTTTCACTCTCTTGTTTTCTTTCTCTGTCCAAGACTGGCAAGGCCGTTTCCCTGGCACATCTTAACAGGAATAGTTGGAGAGCCCTCATCCCCTTCCCTCGCCAGCATTGCCTACACTTTGTGTACCTGGCCTCTTATTTGCCATATCTTCAAGTGCAGCTCTGTCCCTGACATGGCTGGGTGTGTTGCAGGGAAAGTGGGGGGGTTGGATTGTGGAGGTAGGCTGATAGTCTGGGACTCGTAGTCCTGTCATGGGCCTCAGGAGCAGGTGGAACAGAGCAGGAGGACTACAAATCCCAGAGGGCCTGGGATGCAGGAAAAACAGGAACCAAAAGAGAAGTAGCCTATAAGGCCCGGAGAGGTAGAGTGAGTGACAGCTGAAGCTCAGACCAGTTCCCTGAAGGTTGAAAATGGGTGGCGCTCAGGGGGCAAGGGCTATGCTCCTGAATGATTGCTGCTGTGGCACAAACTACATCTCCCAAGCTGCTGTGCAGACAGAGATCCCACTTCCTGATGGCAGCTTACACAGTTCACAGTTTGAAGGAGGAGGAGAAGACAACAGCAAACTGCTTTGCAAGCGATCAAATCCTGGACTGAGGTGCCCGTTTGGGTGGAGAGGGTGTTGGGGGAGGGTGTTGCTTGTAGGCAGAAGTCACCTCGCCAGTGCTTGTTATAAAGAGACGATTCCTGCCAGCTCTCATGAAGCAACACCTAGGCAGCTGAGCTAATCCCAGACACTCCCCAGGGTGCTGCTGCGTGTGTCTTGGGACAGGGGGTGGGGGGCATTTGAGGTGGGAGGGGGGGGTAGTTTGACTGCCTCTCTTGTGACTTTCTTCTGAATGTACTGAACCCAGTTGAAAGGAAGGCCAGAGGCATCAGATTCTCTGACTTGATCCTGTGGTTGTGGCTGATTTCCAGTTTGTGAAGGCCCACGGTACTTCCTGCTTCCACACTGATGAAGGCCTGTGCCTACTGTCTTATTTCCATCTCCTGAAGCCTTCAGCAGGGCTCATGCCAGATCTCAATTCTGTCTTGCAGGTCGGCACAAGTACAGGCTGGCGCACAACGGGACGGAGGTGGCAGCGTCTGTGAAGGGCTGTACACCGGCAGGCTGGTGGAAGATGTCTTCCGGGGGCAGTGGGGGGGCCTCGGCGTCAGATGGGCCCATTGGGGTCCCCTTCCCTGACCACAGCAGTGAGGTACTGGGAGGTCTGAATGAGCAGCGCCAAGGAGGAGTTTTGTGTGACGTGCTCATTATCGTCCAGGGGCAGGAGTTCCCGGCTCACCGCTCGGTCCTGGCAGCCTGCAGCCCCTACTTCCACAAGCTCTTTACCTCGGGCGCAGTGGCTGATCGTCAGAGCGTCTATCACATCGATTTTATTTCAGCAGAGGCGCTTGCTGCCCTCCTGGAGTTTGCCTACACGGCCACTCTCACCGTGAGCACCTGCAGCATTCGGGACATCTTGAGTGCCGCTCGCCTGCTGGAGATCCAGGCTGTCGGTGATGTGTGCAGCCACCTGCTGGAATCGGACGTCCTCAAGCAACAGGTACTTGTCAGATTGCTGCATGAGTCTGATGTGAGTAAGATAAGGTGAACAGTGTGATGCCCTCTCAAGTTAAGGAAGTGACGGAAGGCCCTTCATGTTAATTGCTGGGGTTGTGTTGGTATAAACATGCATAGGTGGGGCAGGGTTGTAACCTACTGAGGAATGTGTGTCTAATAACACGTTCCAGAACTTCAAACTCTAATGTAGTTTCTGCTGCAGCCTGTCATTTTAATAATTATGTTTTGTGGTATAAAGCTGCAGAGTCACTAAACCTTGCCTCAACTCTGGCATTAGGATTTCGAGAGCCGCCATTGCGTCCAGGCACTGAGGTTTTGAACTATCGTTAAGTGCTGGAGCTCAGTTTGCATGGTGGTACAGTGGTCATTAAGCCACTTTTGAGTGAAGGCCCGCAGGTCACTGAGTGACCACTGCGATTACTAAATCACCAGTGAGAATGAATAGGCTGACTCTGAGATCAAGGAGATGCCATTAAATACTGGCACTGAGTTTACTTTGCCTTCTTTCATTGCTGAGGGCATTGAGTCAATGTCACCGAGCCACCAGTAATTTAGGGCTCTGAAGTTGCTAAAATGCCTTTGAGATGTTGGCACTACTTTTTGTGGAGTGTTGAAGGCATACTATAAATTTGGCATGTCGTTTAAGACATCTACTTTGTGCAGGACAAAGTCATTTTTTTCCAACAATGTTCACAGACAGATGATTTCATTTTTTCTTGACTATATCACAATTACAGTGGCTCACAAGTGTCCATACACTTTGTTAATGTTCATATTTATGCCTTCAAATTGTTTAACTTGAGCCAGATATTTTGAGTCGCCTTCCACAAGCTTCTTAAGTTGCTGGAATTTTGGCCCATTCCTCCAGATAGAACTGGTGTAACTGGGACAGGATCATAGGCCTCCTTTTCTCGCACACACTTTTTGAGTTCAATCAGACTGAGGTCAGGGCTTTGTGATGGCCACTGCAATACCTTGACCTTGTTGTCCTTAAGCCATTTTGCCACAACTGTGGAGGTCTGCTTGGGTCCTTGTCCATTTGGAAGACCCATCTGCACCTGATTTCTAATTTCCTTGCTGAGCTCTTTAGAACATTAGAACATCAGAACACTCTAGATGAGAACAGGCCATTCAGCACAACAAAGCTCGCCAGTCCTCTCCACTTATTTCTTCCAAAAAAACATCAAGTCGAGTTTTGAAAGTCCCCAACGTCTTACTGTCCACTACACTATTTGGTAGCTTATTCCAAGTGTCTATTGTTCTTGGTGTAAAGAAAAACTTCCTAATGTTTGTGCAAAATTTACCCTTAGCAAGTTTCAAACTGTGTCCCCGTGTTCTTGATGAACTCATTTTAAAGTCACAATCTCGATCCACTGGACTAATTCCCTTCATAATTTTAAAAACTTCAATCATTGTCATCTCTTAATCTTCTTTTGCTTAAACTGTAAAGGCTCAGCTCTTTTAATCTTTCCTCATAACTCATCCCCTGTAGCCCTGGACTCAGCCCTGTTGCTCTTCTCTGGACCTTTTCTAGTGCCGCTATGTCGGTTTTGTAGCCTGGGCATACTGATGTTGCCTCGGTATGTCTCTATCTTTTTCCTTCCTCATGATGCCATCTGTTTAGCGAAGTGCACCAGTTCCTCCTGTAACCCCCACAACATGATCATTCTACCTCTATGCTTGACTAGTGTTCTATGGCTTGCAAGTCTCACCCTTTGCCCTCCAAACATAACAATGGTCATTATGGCCAAACAGTTTGATTTTGAATTTCTGTAGACGGTAAGATCTTTGTCCCCATGTGTCATTGCAAACTGAAGTCTGGCTTGTTTTATGGTGGCGTTGGAGCAGTGGCATCCTCCTTGCTGAGCGGCCTTTCAGGTTATGTCGATGTCAGACTCGTTTTACTGTAGATAGAGATATTTGTCTACCTGTTTCCTCCAGCATCTTCACAAGGTCCTTTGCTGTTGGACTTTGTGTGCAGAAATACGTTCTTCTCTAGGAGTCAGAATGCATCTCCTTCCTGAGCAGAATGACGGCTGTATGGTCGCATGGTGTTGATACTTGCATGTTCTTGTTTGTACAGTTGAATGTGGAGGCGTTTGGAAAATGTTCCCTAGGATGAACCAGATTTGTGGAGCGCCCCAATTTTTGTCTGAGATCTTGGCTGATTTCTTTTGATTTTCCCAAAGAGGCAGAGAGTTTGATGGTAGGCCTTAACATCCATTCACGTGTTGACTGTACTTAGGGTAATCCACTATCAGAAGCTAATTGTCTAATTGCCTAAAGGCTTTAAATCATTTTCTGGAATTTTCCAAGCTGTTTAAGGGCACAGTTAACAAACATTGTGACCCACTGGAATTGTGATATTGTCAATAAAAAAATAAATCATCTGTCTGTGAACATTGGTGGAAAAAAATCCTTTTGCCCAGCACAAAACAGATGTCTTAAAAATTATGCCCAATTTATAGCTTGTTAGTATGAAATTTGTGGGTTGGGTCAGTCATAAAGTGAGTTTGAAAGAATTGACTCTAAGGCTAGTTTATACTTCACGCGACGCAACGCATACTCCAGCGGACCCTACTGCTGTGCAAGCTACGTAAATCTGTAAGAATCCACCAGGTGGCAGTGCGAGATATCATCACGGTGAGAACAGGTTCAGCTTTGCTGTGTTGTGAATTGCCTGGAACACCCATTAAACTCCAATGACACCTTACCGTAATATCTCTGAAAAGGATGTTTAATGATTAAATCCATCAATCCAGGGATGTCTCCATTCCAGCAAGCATTAGGCACGAGGCTGAAACAATCCCTGGACAGCCATCAGCTCATCGCAAGGTGAATACAAGCACACACATACACATGGCGTCATTTTAGTGTCACCAGCTCTGCATATCTTTGGAAGGAAACCGGAGCACACGGTGGAAACCCAGCAGGAAAACGTAAACTCCAGGCAAGGAATACCAGCAACGTGACTCCCTGCGAGACAGCAGTGCTACCGCTCTGCCACCGTGTCACCCCTATGTATGTAATTATTAACAGTACAGTATTCATTATTTAAACGAAATGAACGATTTATCTGTAAAATGTAACATACATACTTTAATGCATTTCATCATGAAAGTGAAATCAAGTATAAATCTAAGGATTCTAAATGTGCAGAGAGTTGGGATATCATACATGTCATGTGCTCAGTGTGGTGATCTATTGCTGCTTGGCGCTGCTGTCAGGTCAGGAGGAAGCCCCAGAAGCAGGTAGCGATTAAAAACTGGGTCGGTTTTAAGATGACGTTTACGACGGTCTATTTTAATGATAAATTAAACTACGAGGTTAAAATGAACTTTTCGAGATTAAAGCTGAAATTTCCATTTTAATCACAAAATACACCTTCTCACTGTGTCCTTATTTTTTTTCTCTGTGGCTCAAATACAGCGCTGAATATTCTGATGCTGTTGTGAAGGTGCAAAAAAAAGACGGCACAAAAGACGATATGTGAGACTTTTAAAATGTATCGTGTCCTTACGATAGGGAATATGTGACGCTTGAATATAAAAGCACCACGAATGTATTTGTATGTCGGCATTTTGCTTCACCACATCGAACCATTCATCAAACATCGAAGCGCGCATACCAGTCTCGTAGGATCAGCAAAGCAGCTTTCTGTCACATGTAGATAGTAACCAGAGACTCTGACGTCACATTCCGACTTTTATCACACTACACCCCCCGACTTTTTGCTGGTACTTCAACTCGTTCATGCGTCGCATTAAGTTCTGAGGACCTGCTCAGAGAATGAATCAAATGAACACCTGGAACATGTGCGCGTACGCGTTCTGAGCGTGAAGTATAAACGAGCCCTTAGTGTATGGACACTCTGACTACAACTGTATATGATGTAGAGTTTCTGCCCAAGTGCCTTTAGGTCATTTGAAATCATTTTCATCACTTCTGTTTGACAGGAAAGGATGGACTCCAAGCAAGAGGACCAACAGGGACGCAAAGAGCTGGCTGACCTAGTTGACCAGGGGAACCAGCTCAGAGCCCAGGAGTTCCTGGAGTTCTTCCAGAGCCACAGCTCGCACTTTAGTAGTAGCTGCAGTACCCCTGACCTCAGGGATCTCCAGCCGCACCAGCACTTGAGCCAGCGCAATGGAGGAGAGGGGCTGCCATATGAGACGAATGGGACTGCTACTCAAGAATACTACTCTTCTCTGGCACTGGCACTAGCTCAGCCACCCTCTCATTACCCAGTGAGGGATGGAGATGAGGAGGACAATGAGGAGGAGGAGGATGAGGAAGAGGTAAAGCTCAGGAGGTACCCATTTCCCTGGGTGCAAGGAGCAGAGGGTGAACCCAGAGGCCAGGCTCCTCTTGCTTCCTCCTCCTCACAGAATGGACATTATAGCTTAGCAGAGGAGAGGGGCAATCTGTCTGCAAGTGCACTGCTCCAGCAGATGATGGATTCTTTTGAACGGCAGAAAGAGCTGGAGGCTGCAGGCGAGGAGGTGGACGGCGAGGAGCATGATGTGGAATTTTACCTGAATTACTTTAACAGCGGGCGGCATGATGATTTAGTGGGCGAGGATCTGCCAGCCTGGACGCCACATGGTGGCGACACAACAGGGAGCCTGGGTGTCAAGAAGATGCGCTCCAAAGCATTCCAGAAGTGTCCCATCTGTTCCAAGGTTATCCAGGGAGCAGGAAAGCTGCCTCGACACATTCGCACACATACGGGCGAGAAGCCATACGAGTGCGACATCTGCAGTGTGCGCTTCACCAGGTAAATGAAGAACCCGCAATGGCTGGAAAATCTTCCATTTTTTTATGCCCATTATTTCCCTTTTAGAATGTCACCTTGTTTTACCACTCTGTAGCATTTTTGAAATTTATACTAGTTATAAATCCTCTATTAGTATCACTCGTATCGTATTTCTCGTGATTGTATTCCCTTATCTGTTAGAATATTAGTTTCACTTCCAGAATTCAAACATTGTTATTTTCCAAGTTTTCTAAGACTTCCTTATATTTCCTGTAAATTCCATTTTCTTTGCATATCCTTTTACAATTGAAATGCATGTGACTCTTCTTGGGCTAAAATTAGGCAAACATGTTTCTTTTGCCAGAATTCCGTTTTTCTCCTGACGTGTCTTGTGAACTGTACTCATTATGTACTGTACGTATTAATTCCATTCTTTCTCGGCCCCAAGATCTGTCATAGAAATTGCATAGTCTCGCTTTCCTTATTTCTCTTGAAAATGTTGTCTTTTATCTTCTCTTTTGTTCACTTTCTTTTATTCATTTTCTCACTCCTTATATTTACTTGCTGTGGAATTCCATCCTTTTTGTTTCCCAGTTTCTGTTTTTTTGTTCTGTTCCATTTTTTTGTCCAGCAAGTTCAATGCTGCTCTGGGATTAGTTTTCTCATCTCTTTCCTTGTTGTATCTCATTATCTGCCATTAAGTGATCTGCCTTTTCGTTACTCCAGAATTTGCTTTTAGAAAAATATAAGAGTTGTCTAGAAAGTTTTTACGCACAATTTTTATTGCAATTTATGTGAATGCTCAAAAAATATCTACAGTGCCTTCAAAATGTATTCAGGCTCCTTCACTTTTTACATGTTTTGCTATTTTGCAGTCTTGTGCTAAAATCATTTGTCTCCAGCAGGGGGCGCTTTCTCCCTGGGATTGTGTTCTTTATTGAATGCAGGACATACGTGAACCTGGATGTATGTAACCATGGCGGATATAATCAGACAAGAGAAATATGGTACAAAAAGATATATTTAACTTGCTTTAAAATGTAGCTTTCCCTCCAAATATGAAATGCAGTATAATCATCTATACATACATACCCCAGGCCAAAGAGAAGCCTTTGGAGCAATACTATCATCATCCAGTTCTTCAGTGGCAACCCAGATGAATGCACATTCAATTTGCTGGGCAGAGTGCAAGTCGGCATTTAGACGGCTTCTAGTTTCTGGATGGTTTTTCTCCATTTTATGTACTCAAGTTTTTTATAAACCTTGCTAGATATGAGCAACTGCCACCTGAGCCGTGCTCTTCTCAGACCAACATAGCACTTTTTGCACCTGCTGTAATCATTCACAGCTTATGTGGACAGTGGCCCTGGCCATATATACGAGGGACATTCAAAAAGTTTCTGCATTTTTGTATTTCCGTTGGAAACCGTGAAGGTGGGAAAAGTAATACAGTAATCCCTCCTCCATCGCGGGGGTTGCGTTCCAGAGCCACCCGCGAATTAAGAAAATCCGCAAAGTAGAAACCATATGTTTATATGGTTATTTTTATATATTTTAATCCCTTATAAACTCTCCCACACTATTATAAACATTTCACGCACAATTATACAGCATAAACCCTTTGTATTCTCTTAGATATTAGGTAAGATTCATTGAAATTATGTATGTAAACACAGTTTACATGCAGTAAAACCTAAATATTATTTTAAAGATATCGAGCGTCTCCGATATCACATATGTTACAGCCATTACGACAGACAGGCCACCAGCAATAAATACGTACAATGCAAGAAAAATTGTATACAGTAAAATGTGTGTACAGTGACACTAAACTATGTACATGTAATAAGTACTGTACGTAAGTAATTAATTATGGTTACTCACCAACAATGACACGACGACTTGTCCGATAACGATGAGTTTAATTTTACTGCACTACAAAGGAGAGCGTTACAGCTCTTCTAAAGGAGCCTCTTCAGGCGACTGTGTAGCACCGCCGTTGTACTTCTTCCATCACTCTTCAATCCAAATCCCTAAAGCAGATTCCATCCAGACTACTGCCTTATCACGTCCACTTGCTACTCGTTTTGCACCCTGGTTAAAGGACACTGCGACCGTAGATCTTATATGCTTTTCCTCCTTTTTAAATAAAAAGAATCGTGGACTCATTGATGCTGTAATGGTGTCCTGCAGCGGTGTAGCTGTTTCCTTCCTTCAACATATCCAAAACTTTTACCTTTTCTGCAATCATTTGCATCTTCTGTTGGCGCTTGGACACGGCTCCTGCAGCAGTAGCAGTAACGTGCGTTAATGCTGAATGAGTGAGATGAGACTTCCTGGTTAATGCAGCACTCCGTCGCTGAGCCAATCAGCAGCACACAGGAACTTAACCGAAGGCTCTGATTGGGTAGCTTCTCAGCCATCCGCCAATAGCGTCCCTTGTTTGAATTCAAATGGGCAAATCAACTGAGGAAGCACACGTACTGTAGACCGCAGACATCCGTGAAGCAGTGAAAAATCCGCGATATATATTCACATATGCTTACATTTAAAATCCGCAATGGACTGAAGCCGCGAAAGACGAAGTGCGATATAGCGAGGGATCACTGTAATTGGTCGTTCTGAGAGTGTCATGTGACTAGTTTTATCTGGCATGCCGGCTGTCCTTGCAGTTTAGTATACAAGTTGTCACCCTGTGGTGAAGATGGCTACAAAACTTATAAACTGCACCAAAGAGGAACGGCGTTCTGTTATATGCTTTTTGTGGGCAGAAGATGAGCCGGGAGCACAAATTCATCTCTGCTTTGTGTGCTCAGTACGGGGTAAAGTTCTCTCTTGTAGAGTCGTCTATGAGTGGATTGAAATGTTTGAAAATGGCCGAACTAGTGTGATGGATGCAGAGCACTCCAGACGTCCAGCTACAGCCTTTTACTATGCAGAAAAGTGATGTGATTTTTTTTTTAAAAATTCTTAATAAATATAGTTAAAAAAAAAAGTGTGGAAACTTTTTGAATGTATAAATATACAGTGGAACCTCGGTTTGCGAGCATACTTCGTTCCGGAAATGTGTTCGCAGTCCAAAGCACTCGTGTATCAAAGCGAATTTCCCCATAATAAATAATGGAAACTCAGATGATTTGTTCCACAACACAAAACTATTCATATAAAAATGATTAATACAAAATATAAAGTAAAAATACATAAAACAAATTAACCTGCACTTTACCTTTGAAAATAATCATGGCTGGTGTGAGTGAGTTTCTAAACTCTTGCGGGATTCCACACAACGGGACGACACGCGGAAGAGCGTCCCAAAGCAATCGCAGTCTCCCAGCGCTGTAGCAGTTCGCCGTAAAAGCGAATCCAGAAAGATCGCGGACATGCTATAAGCGCCTGCCGTCAATGGGTGATACAAGGAACAAGGAACATTATAAATGCACAGGGCATAGTATTACTTTGCCACTAACCTGGGCACAATCCTGCCTGACTGCTGTGTCTGTGTATAGGAGAGTGGCAGATCCCACTACAATAAATAACTGCACTGTTGCTGTTTCATGCTGAATAAAGATGGTGTCGCTAAAGTATTGAGACTCAGTTTTGTGTTTTAGTGTGCAAGATGGGGACTCGCACGTCACAGCACACACACACACACAGTTACAATGCTGTAGTAAACAGTATACGCTCGTACGAATGTTGACTATATGAGTGAGGCACGCCGACTCAGACGGAGAATAGGAGACGATTGCCCACAATCCCGCAGCAAGAGAGAGAGAAGAACCATCAGCTCAGTTGTGATCACATGACGCTCAGCAGACAAAGCGTATACATACTACTCGTACTGCAAGACCTCGCTCGTTTATCAAGTCAAAATTTATTAAAAATTTTAGCTCGTCTTGCAAAACACTCGTAAACCAAGTTACTCGCAAACCGAGGTTCCACTGTATACATATATATATATATATATATATATATATATATATATATATATATATATATATATACTAGGGGGCTCTGCCCCCTGCTCGCTTTGCTCACCCACCGAGTTTGGTTTACCAGATATACAATTTATAGAGATTGTTATTTTCATGGAAATTGTTACATATGCATTATATTCACTTTTACTTTAAAACTGTAGTAACAACAATATTTGGAATTAAGTTTTCTTCAAGATCGCATTAAATTTTGATTCCGCGTTTGGACTTACATCGTGGCCACACAACGTATAACTGCCTGTGAGTGAATATCGTTTCATTCTCTCTAATAAATAAAACGACTTTCTCGAATGTTTGTCCATGCTCTTTCTTCTTCGCTTTGTCGTTGACGTGTCATCTTGAACATATAAAATGATTGTCCTCATAAAATTTATAAGAGCTGAGGGTGCAGGATATGTGTCTGCCAAAAGCATTCACACGACTGAGGTTAGATGACCGTGGTCTTGTCTGAAATGGTTGTAAGTAGGGCGTGACTTGAAAGAATCTCATGTTAAAAGTCTCCGTCTCACGGGACTTCATACCGCGCCAACGTTTTTGGAATCTTTTAATTCTTGCTGGCAATACGAATTAGACGATCTACAAGTCTCTGACTTAATGTTTAAATCTGAACAATATATTCGATCTCTTTTCGCTGTTCCGTTATTTTACCAAGTAATAATTTCCATTTGTTTGCACTAATGCGATCTCTACTATCATTTTTTTGAGACTTTCGAAATTTCGTACTTTAATTATCTCTAACCTGCTCTACAACTGTACCACGCCAACGTTTTTGGAATCTTTTAATTCTTGCGGATACACCTCTTCATTGGGAAGAAACACTACCTTTTTTTCCCTGATGGCAACATGAATTTGACGATCTACAGTACAAGTCTCTGACTTAAATTTTAATTCTGAACAATATATTCGATCTCTTTTCGCTGCTGCATTATTTCACTGAGTAATAATTTACGTTTGTTAGCACTAATGCGATCTTCATTATCCTTTTTTTGAGACTTTTGGATTTGCGTACTTCCATTATATACATGTGTTGCGCGCCAACATTTTTGAATTCTTTATGACATTCTACTTTGTCACCTACTCTTTGTCCTTTATTTCCAGTCCTGGGCATGGACTCGTCTCGCAGGATGTGTAAGTGTCTCTCCAAGAAAATCACGTCTCGTCTCCTTCCAAGATTTTTTTTTATAATAGAGAGATATCATGAAACAGGGCACATGAGCACTTCGGCACTGTGTATAACACTTAACTCATCCCATCTACCTGTCAAATTCACCCTATCAGCTGGTTTGTGTGGCTTCAGTAAATGTCCATTTTTAATAAAATATTGTGTATAGTATAACCCTCACAGATCACAGTGGCACACTGAAGACCATTGGCTACATCGTTTCAATTCATTTTTTCCCTCATCAAGCAATACTCATCACTCCAGAATGACAAAGCAAAAACAGGATTTTAGATATTTTCAATTTTTTTTTTTAACATATTATTGAATTTATTAAAAGCAAGTAACCATTCCATACAAGCAAGTGAAACTTGACAAAACTAAGTTCAAATCAACCCCCACCCATGAGAAAGAGAGCAAGGCCAACAGCCAGAATAAAACTTTTATAAGAGTAGGGCAAAAAAAGGGGAGAAATTTAATTCCTCAATTTAAATGCTTCTTCTAAAATGTTATTGATCAGATCCTGCCAGTTTCTGAAAAAGTTCTGCACAGATCCTCTAATTTTCTAAGTTTCAAATGATATATGACATCATTTACCCACTGACTGAAAAGAGGTGGGTTAGGATTCTTCTCCAAAATAAGTCTACGTGCCAATAGTGTAGTAAAGGCCATTACAGTTTGTTTGTCCTTCTCCACTTTAAGCCCCTCTGTAAGCCCACCACACACAGCTTTTAGTGGGTTAGGAGGGATTGGGACACTAAGGCTGTCTGAGGGGTGTTTAAAGATTTTGGTCCAGTATGTTGTTGCTTTGGTGTAGGCCCAAAACATGTGGCCCAGTGAGGGTGGAGCTTGATTGCAGTGTTCTCAGGTTGGATCTTAACCTGGAAACACTTGGTGTATAATTTTGAGTTGAATAATTGTATGCTTTGCTCATATGGAGCTCGAGTGGATTCTCTGCATTGCTGCCTTCCACTCCTTTTCTGAGATGTTGAGTGAGAGATCCTTTTCCCGTGTCCTCTTGGATCTTTGAAAAGGAGGGACTGTAAAATGTTTTTATATATTACGGAGATGCTGTCTGAGTCCTCGAAACTGAGCAATATTTTTTCCGATATAGAGGTAGGTGGGAGGTGAGGGAATTTGGGCAGGTTCTATTTAACAAAGTTTCAGATCTGAAGGTAGTGAAAGAAATGTATTGCTGGGAAGTTCAATCTGGAGTGTAATTGTTTGTAGGATGTGAACACATTGTCTATGTACAGATCTCTAAGTGATTTAATCCCAAATGTTTTCCAGAAATTAAAAACTGCGTACGTTTGAGAGGGAGGAAAAAGGTGGTTCTCGTGCAGAGGTGCCACAGATAAAAACTTCTCTGTCTTAAAGTACTTCCTGCATTGGTTCCATATTCTGATTGAATAATGCACAATTGGGTTGTTAGTATATTGGCGATAATACATTTATAGGGGCACAAAGCAAGGAATATAAAGAAGTACTGCAGAATTTTATTTCTATTGCGGACCAATCCTGCGTATGTTCGTCTATTTGTCTCCATGTCCAGGTTTTTATAGTTTATATGTTTGCCGCCCAGTAATAAAATTGAAAGTTAGGTAGAGCCATGCCACCTTCCACCTTAGGTGTTTGTAGGGTCGTTCTTTGGATACGTGGATGTTTTGAATTCCAAATAATTGAGGTTATGGTTGAGTCTAATTTCTTAAAAAATGATCTATTAATGTATATTGGAATGTTTTGAAATAAAAAGAGAAGCTTAGGAAGGAAGCTTATTCATCTTAACAATTTTAAGATACTTTATGTTTTAACGTAGTTCTGCCGTAGCCTGAATGTGTGTTTTGGGTGATTATATTGCTGTAGGATAAACCCTGACCTACTAGACGATGACCGATATGCTGAGGTAACCCCCTTGATTCAGAATGCCAGTCACTCTGTGCAAGTCACCAATTCGGCCTCCAGCAAAAGACCCCCAGACCATCACACTTCCTCCTCCATGTTTGACAGTTGGTGTCACACACTGAGGGACTATCCTTTCACCAACTCGATGGCGTGATGAACTGAAAATTTAAAAAAGTTTTCCAGTCTGCAGTAGTCCACAGCCGGTATTTCAAGGCCCTGTTTTGTTCTTTAAGGAATGGCTTTCTTCCTGCCACTCGCCCTGTCAAACCTGCAGCACAAAGTCTCCTCTTCACAGTACCGACTGTCACTTTGCTTTGTTGACCTGCACTGTTAAGTTCTCCTTGAAGTTCTTGTGCTGTGAGGCGCCTGTGATCACACAAGCCAGTCACCCTTAGAAACGTGTCTCCTGATTGGCTGGTGACTTTGGTTCTGCCAGTTCTCTTCCTATCAGAGTTTCTTCCAGTTTGCAGTTGCCTTTGGATTGTGCAGGATGCCACTGGATTCACTGACACTTTGATTTTTTCTTCTGCAATTTCTCAAAATGAAAGGCCTACCCTTCTAAGGGTAAAAATGTTCTGTCACATTTCATTTTGTTAATTGCTCTTTTCTTACCATCGCTGGAATATTATCCAAGCAGTACTTCAGAGGGTGTAGTAACACAGTCTGCTCCAACTCTGCTTTAAGACAGACATGAGGTTTGTAAGTAATCAACAGAAATTGGGATGCCTGTGTAAATTGTTTGCTTCAACTTGCAAAGCTTAGTTAACTTTAACTGCTGCAGAACATCTGTAACTCGTAACCTACTAGTTGTTTCCTAAAGAAGGCCCATATGTAATATTCTGAAATTTCCTTTTGTTCAGTGTTTGCTAACCTAAACTTTAAATTTAAACCTCCAGCAGGTTACTGCTTACTTTTTCACCATTTTAGGTCCATCCATCCATCCATTATGCAACCCGCTTTATCCTAACTACAGGGTCACAGGGTCTGCCGGAGCCAATCCCAGCCAACACAGGGTGCAAGGCAGGAAAACAAACCCTGGGCAGAGCGCCATTTTAGGTCATTCATTGCATTTCAACTGATTACATTTGAAGAAAAATTGGAAAAACTGAGGTGTTCTAAAACTTTTGACCAGTAGCGGTAGTGTATAGTTATGTGTCTTTTGTGACCAGTAGGGTGTGCTACTGTCCCTCAAACAATCCCAGGTTCAAAACACATATTGTTCTAAAACACATAGCATTTTATAGGCCTCTCTCCAATGAACACAAAATACAATTGGATTCTTCTTCCTTACACTCCTCACTTCTCTCAAGCAACCTTGTCCACCTCCTCCTGAGTCTGACAGACTTCCTAGGGGGAGCAGCTTCATTTATGGAGTACCCAGGCGCCATAGTATTGGATGATGGAAGCTCTTCCGGATCAGGCACAAATCCCACAAAACAGGAAGGTCTTCTTCTGGCAGTGCACTCTGGTGGCACACATGGACCCCGACAGGGGTGTTCTTCGGGAGTACAGTACCTAGCATGCCCTGTGGGGATAGGTAACAATGGCATCTATTGTTTTGGGGAGGACCTGCTCTTGCCGAATAGGATTTTCCCAGCCATCAATTATTCTTTCAGCCCAATTGGGATAATAACAGAGAATCACCCCAGCCGAGTTATGCCTCCCTGTATAATGTCCTTACGTTACAGCCTCCCAGCCAGGCCAGGATTCGCCCATCATCCCGGTTGAGATGCCAGTCCATCTGACAGGGCCTCTACACTTCATGTAATGGCGAGCTGAGTAAGCTACTGCGTACATGACTCTGAACTGGATTATTTGGCTTTAAGAATGTATGTGTCTGATGTTTTATTATGAGAAAGTTATGTTGTGTTTGCTAATACTGCATAATTTCAGGACGGATGTACACGTTCATACAATAATAATACATGAATGCGACACTTGTGTGTGTAAATGAGAGGGAGGTCAGAGGAATGGTGAGGATGAGGGAGTAGAGTTGGTGAAGGTGGATGAGTTTAAATACTTGGGATCAACAGTAGAGTAATGGGGATTGTGGAAGAGAAGTGAAAAAGAGAGTACAGGCAGGGTGGAATGGGCGGAGAAGAGTGTCAGGAGTGATTTGTGACAGACGGATGTCAGCAAGAGTGAAAGGGAAGGTCTACAGGGCGGTAGTGAGACCAGCTATGTTATACAACAACAACAACATTTATTTATATAGCACATTTTCATACAAAAAGTAGCTCAAAGTGCTTTACATAATGAAGAGAAGAAAAATAAAAGACAAAATAAGAAATTAAAATAAGACAACATTAATTAACATAGAAAGGAGTAAGGTCCGATGGCCAGGGTGGACAGAAAAAACAAAAAAAACTCCAGAAGGCTGGAGAAAAAAATAAAATCTGTAGGGGTTCCAGGCCACGAGACCACCCAGTCCCCTCTGGGCATTCTACCTAACATAAATGAAATAGTCCTCTTTGTAGTTCGGGTTTTTCACGGAGTCACTTGATGCTGATGGTCATACAGACTTCTGGCTTTTAATCCATCCATCATTGTTGGAACATCATGGTGCTTTGGGTAGATGGTGGTGGCGCACGCCATATGGGCTGGAGATGACCAGAAAGCAGGAGACAGAGCTGGAGGTGGCAGAGTTAAAGATGCTAAGATTTGCATTGGGTGTGACGAGGATGGACAGGATTAGAAATGAGGACATTAGAGGGTCAGCTCAAGTTGGACGGTTCGGAGACAAAGTCAGAGAGGTGAGATTGCGTTGGTTTGGACATGTGCAGAGGAGAGATGAGGGGTATATTGGGAGAAGGATGTTAAGGATAGAGCTGCCAGGCAAGAGAAAAAGAGGAAGGCCTAAGAGAAAGTGATGGGGGTAACAGAACAAGATGGAGAGGACAGATAGATATGGAAGAAGATGATCTGCTGTAGCGACGCCTAACGGGAGCAGCCAAAAGAAGAAGAAGTAGTTTTTATGATAGTGAGTAATTAGTCATGCTGTCTCACAGCTCCTGTGTTTTGATTCCTTACCCAGTCAATGCTCTTCATGCTTCACATGGGCTTCATCCACATCCTCAAATTTGTCCCCCCATTTCAGAGATGAACATGTTAAGTTACACTGGTATGGCCAGAGTGAGTAAGGGTCTGAGCATTGAGTTGTTTCCTCCAATACACCTGTTGCTTCTGGGATTGCTTCCGGCTCCCCATGACTCTGCAATGGAAAAAAAGGTGGACATACATTAGATTAGCTACAGCACTGCAGTAATTTGTTTCAATGTCATACAGCAACTTAATGTAACAGAAAATAATAGTAGCCTACAGACACAATACAACCCAAGGGATAGAATAATAAATCAAATATTTGCCTAGGCAGAGCAGACTGAAATGTAAAGATTTCTCAGCATCAGTGAACCTGTCTGCAGCTGACTTGCTATAAGACCTATACTGAAAAGAAGACAATGGAAGCCTGTGGCATCATCTGTGTGTTTAGTGCAAGAAATAGTAATTTAAAAGAAAATGATTACGTCCATAAGAAAGGTCCAGATACCCTGGAATTCTGTACAGGGTCATCAGAATGTGTTTTGAAATTCAGTGACCTGTCTCCTTCATCCATCGTCACAGTTTAGACTTGAAAGAGAAGGCTTAGCAAATGTGCATTCAGACCTGCCGTAGCTGGCACATTTGAAAAGTGGGTCATAACGAGGAAATACAGGAGGAGTTGTGGCGAGGTTATAATTTAGGGTATGGGATAACAAGCTGTCGGAGCAAGTGCAATGGAAATGGCAACTATGGAAGAAATTTTAATATACTGTTTACCACATTTACTTATAAAGTTATCACATCTCAATCTAATTCTGGGCTGTGGAAAGCCTGAGCCTATCCTGAGTGCATTAGGAAAACAGGCCTGAACAGGACATCAGTGCATTGTAGGGCTCGCTCAAGGCTGGAATAACCTTTAAGCAAAATTATCACAAGCTTAGGGCATCAAGGGAAGGGGGGCACCACAGAAATTTTTCATTGCTGGATTTACCATGGACCATATGGTGCAAAACTACAAATGGTGTAGCTGAACCAGGGTCCACAAAAAGGGGCTCCCACACTAAATGGAAAGCATTACGAACATTTATATACAACAGTAAAAATAATAGTAAAAAAGTATATATTAAGAAAATTAGAATCTGGTAACTGCCGCATGGTCCATTGAGGCTGACGTGATCGTTCTTGTCTTAGTCACATCGGCTGTCAGGTTCAGTCGTCCTCTGATGGTGAGTGCACCTCATATATATATATATATATATATATGGGGGGCACCAAAATCTGGTCCTGGGCTCACTCATGCACGGCTCGGTTTAAATTGGCTAATTAACTTAATCTGGGGGATATGAGAGGAAAACTCACACTCACTGGCTTTAAAAAGTATTCAGACCCCTTCGCCTTCTGTACATCTTATTGTGCTGTTGCAAAAATGGCAAATGCAACCATTTAAAATCTAATTTACAACACAATAAAGTGTGCAGAAAGTGAAGGGGACTGAGTACTTTCTGAATCCACTGAAGACACAGAGAGAATGTTTGAGTGGAATTTGAGTTGGGCCATCCTTTATATTGTCCATCCATCCCTCTATTAGCCTACCCGCTATATCCTAACTACAGGGTCCAGGGGGGTTCTACTGGAGCCAATCCCAGCCAACACAGGGGGCAAGGCAGGAAACAAACCCCGGGCAAACACACTGAAACCAACAAACACACACCAAGCACACACTAGGGACAATTTAGGATCACCAGTGCACCTAACCTGCATGTCTTTGGACTGTGGGAGGAAACTGGAGCACCTGGAGGAAACCCACGCAGACACGGGGAGAACATGCAAACTCCACACAGCCTTTATATTATCCATCCATCCATTTTCCAACCCGCTGAATCTGAACACAGGGTCACGGGGGTCTGCTGGAGCCAATCCCAGCCAACACAGGGCACAAGGCAGGAACCAGTCCCGGGCAGGGTGCCAACCCACCGCAGGACACACACAAACACACCCACACACCAAGCACACACTAGGGCCAATTTAGAATCGCCAATCCACCTAACCAGCATGTCTTTGGACTGTGGGAGGAAACCGGAGCGCCCGGAGGAAACCCACGCAGACACCTTTATATTATATTATATTATATTATATTATATTATATTATATTATATTATATTATATTATATTATATTATACTAGCTGCCCCCACTGCTCTGCCCACATAGTAGTGAAACGGGACAGTGAGGAGGCCCTGCCTGACTCCCTACTCCTGACGTCATGCTCCCCCCCAACCCCCCCCATTCGGCCCGCAGCCTCTGTCTCAGATTAGAACAAATATATCACTCCTGCAAGCGAACTGTGATTCTTAACACAATGAGAGATGACGCAAAATCAACCAGAATGTTCAAGCAAATTATAGAAAAATAATCTAAATCTGTTAAGTAGTTCTCTTGTGAAAAGCAGACAGACATATAGATGTTGGATTTTATATATAGAGAGATTTTATATTATATTATATCTACTCTCTATATATAAAATCCTAAGCTTAAAAGTGCAATGATTTTCTGCAGCGATTTTATGTGATGTTTTAATGTCACTTTTTTTGTCACGCTTTAAATTAGGCTTATTTTAAAACCTACAGATATGTGTTTGGTAACATTCTTTTCAGAATTTATCGAACTTTAATTTGATGTTGTTAGATTTTCAGATTCTTATTCCGTTTTTAAATTATAAACTAAAAAATATTAAGAACTCGCGTTCCGCGAGACGAGACTTTGTGCCAAAAGATTTAACCACACCCGGGGCCGGAAATAAAAGACAAAGAGTAGGACAGCTGCTGTACAGGCTTTTAAATGTTTGAAGCACCGCGCGACATGCAGATCACGCAGTGCGGCAGCAGCAGCTGATCGAGCACAGAGGAGGTAAAAAAAAAAAAAGTATTTGTTTCCCACTGTATCACCATTTAAGAGGGGGTTTCGGAGGAGCGACCACGTCTCCTTGGGGTGCGTTCAGCCCCCCTCTTCACATCATGAGCAGCAGAGACACAGAGACAGAGACACGTGAAGCACATGCCAGGGGCGGTTGGCGAGCAAAGTGAGCAGGGAGAACCCCCTAGTTATATTATATTATATTATATTATATTATCCAACCCGCTATATCCTAACTACTGGGTCAAGGGGGTCTGCTGGAGCCAATCCCAGCCAACACCGGATGCAAGGCAGGAAACAAATCCCCGGGCCGGGCGCCAGCCCACCGCTGGACACACACACACACACACCAAGCACAATTTAGGATCATCAATGCACCTAACCTGCATGTCTTTGGACTGTGGGAGGAAACTGGAGCACCTGGAGGAAACCCACGCAGGTAGGACCCGGGAAGCGAACCCGGGTCTCCTAACTGCAAGGCAGCAGCCCTACCCACTGCGCCACCGTATATATTATATTATATAGGGTCCAGAATACTATATTTTAAATCACAATGTTGCAGGTTCACTCCCTGCCTACCAGCTGCAGTGTTACCATGTGCTCCAATTCAAGAAAAAGGTATGAAAATAATTGTAGCATATCCCAGTGTCATATGCTAGCTCTGATAAAGGTATCTGCCAAGTATTCTGTACACTGTATTATCTACTTTTTTAACTAATTTATTGCATTTTAGGGACACAGAGAGCCAGAATCTATTCTGGTACCATCAGATGCAAGGCAGAAAGCAGCTTTGGATGGGATGCCATTTAATTTCAGAGCACATTTGCTTAGAATAGACAGGTTAAATTAAAATGCACACAAGCATGGCATGAACATGCTAGCTCCAAACAGGTTAGATAATGTACCCATGACGTTATATTCAGATGGATCAGGGACTTAGTTTTCTGATGTGAAAGTTGGAGCGTTTACATTTTTTTAGTTGCTTGCTGCAAGAGTTATCAACTATTTTTGTAACAGTAAGTCATATTAAAACATAACAATAACAAAATGCAATTACGTGCTTTAGCAGACTACATTAAATATACGCTTTTCAACAGTACAATTTTAAGTAGTTAAAGACATCTAGATAGACTTGAGGTGGCACAATCGCTTTCATAGGTAGCATATTTCAATGCAGGTGGTAAAAAAATGGCATCATTTGATGTCCTATGGTTATTCAGGTCTATTGCTATTTGTATTTCCAATTTCTTAAACATTATATTTTTGAAAGAAGTACCCAATAGGGAATTAAAATGTCTGTTACTGCTTGCTGCTTCAGGCCAACGTGAAAAGCAGGTCTGGAGATTTAGTGATAAATTACAGTGTCAGAGAAATACTGAATCATCATAATGTGCAGAGAATGCATCCATGAAGTTGTTTTTTGTGTAAATACTTGGTACATATTAGTTCACTTTATGCTTGAGTGATGATTATAATTATAATTCCTTTCTTCTTATATTCATTTTCATATAAGTGACCTTTTTTTTTCTTTTACTGTGATCTTACCTCAGTCAGCAGAAGAACTGAGCTGGTATACAATTGGCTTGCACACACAGGTCTCCCATCTGCTGAGTAACGTTTATTGGTGATTCATTTTTTCCATCAGGAGTGGTTGTCAAACAAGTTAGGAAGGAAAATATACAAAATATACAAGTTGAAGAGACCTCTGTCAAAGGAAAATTTAAAACACTAAATTAATCTGTAATTGAAGTCGCAGAGAATGTTTCCCTATTTTAAGACAGACGAGTTGCAAATTCATCTGTGATTTTCAAAGGGAGATTTAGAAATTTTAAAAAATTTGTACCGTTAACTCTGTTGAAAAAATGTCAATGAAAATTGAACTATCCTGACAAATGTTCTTGGAAAATATGTTTGCCAAATGTCAAAAAAGTTGGCCCACTAGGAGCAAAGTTGTTTCACACAGACAGACAGATAGACAGAGCTACCACAGTAGGTGCTTTTTACATTATACGCACCTAAAAGAATATGACACCCCATCTCAGAAATAAGCAGTGAGCCATGCTCGGTAAGGAATCAGTGCTTCCAGCTATAAAATTAAGGTACATTCTGTTATATTCATTATAACTCTAGACTGATTCCAAGGGCAGGCTATTCTATCCCCTTTAATACAATACAATGCAACTTATTTTTGTAAAGTTCAGTTCACTGAGTTCGGGCACAGAGCGATGTGAACAATTCTCAGTCAAAATGCAAGTATAGATAATACAAATGACTAAACACAGAACTAGTACACATATAAATGCAGATTTGTTAAAACACACAGGGAACAAGGTAGAAACTGATTAAAGATAAATGGAAACCAACAATATTTGTCCATTATTTAATTGAGGAACTACGGCCAGTTGACAATGGAGGAGATTAAAATTGTAAAAGAGAAAGTGAAAAATAAAGTCACAGTCTTGGAGACCAATAGGCTGCCTACCCACTCCTGGGTTTTCCATAATGGAGTCTGTGCTGAGTATCCAATCTGTTGAGACAATCTTTCCATCCGATGATTCCAATGCACCTTTATACAAGATTACTTCTCCAAACACAGGAGAGCAGCTTGGCAGTACGGTAGTGGCATCAAGTGCCACATCCAGATACTGAGAAGAGCAAAACCGAATAGAGGAGGGGTAGTAACAGAAGAGTTTAAAAATAACTAACAACCAGAAATGCAGTCTGCACAGCTAATCAGCAGCTCTAGTCAGGGTGTGCTAAACTAAAGTAGTGAGTCTTCAGCCTGAATTTAAAAACTGAGACTGAGGGGCCATCTCTTATATTAGTAGGCAGATCATTCCACAACTTTGTGACCCTGCAACTAAACAAATGATCTCCCAATGTTGTTTTATTAATCCTTGGAATTTTAAGTTGGTCGGCATCTTGAGATCTCAATGTGTGCTCTGGTTTGTACGTAGTGATAAGCTCAGATAAGTAAGCAAGGCCTTGGCCATTTAAAGTTTAATAAGTTAAAAGGAGGGTGTTGATACCCTAGGAGCCAATGTAAGGACCTGAGAACTGGAGTGATGTGTTCGTATTTTATGGTTTGTGCAATAGTTATTGCAGCAGCATTTTGAATTAACGAAAAGCCACATAAAGAACGATTATAACAGCCAGTGAATAATGCATTGCAGCTGTCAATCCTACTAGAAATAAATGCATGAATGAATCTCCCAGAATCTTACATATTTTTTAAGATAGTAAATACATGTTTTTGATAGTTTTGGATATAATCCCCAGCCCCCCCCGACCCAGACCTCAGCTCAGTCATGAAGTAGGTTCCCATAGGAACATTTTATTGCTCAAGGGTTGATCTTTGATGGCTGCAGTAACTTAAAAGAGATTTTCATTTATGTTACATTTAAGATTCTACTTTGTCACCGATGTTGCTTCTAAAATTCTTAGGAGAAATAGCGTTAGACAAAAAGGAGACACGAGATACAGCTGTGGTAAAAAGAGTCACAGTGGAAAATTTAGTTTGAAAAGCATGTTATATTTTGTGAGATCTCTTTCTAATGTTGTAATCTCTTTCAAGACTTCATATTTTTCACTTATTGTTGGATTGATGCCTTTATCCAAAGTGACTTTGAGAAATAATTGGTTACATTCCTTTTTCCTAATTGGATCACAGACAGATGAAGTGACATGTTAATGGTCACACAGTGGTGTCAGTAGTGGGATTTTGAACCCACAACCTCAGGATGTGAAGCCCACAGCCCTTTAACCATTACATCACACTGCCTGACATTTTTTTTTTGAATGAATATGACCTAACTGGTGAACCGCAATATAAATTAGACCACCTAATAGTATAATTCAGAAGCAAGGACTGTAGCTTTTAATCATTGTAAAGTGTTTTATTACTCCTTCCCATGCTTTTCACTAAATATTACTGAGCACACAATGCAAATACTTTCAAATTGCAAAAAATAAAAATGTCAAGACACTACTTGGAAGATCTGAGCCCCTTGTGTGACTCTGCTGAGATCGCCACTGAAACTCAAGAGGAGACACTTTCTCAGAAAAAAAAATCTGAGAGTCAGGAGGCCAAAGAACATGTCTCTAATGTATTTATTTCTGATCTCAGTGTTCTCTACGAGAAGCCAAAAAGATATTAAGGAGATCTCTTTTTTGATTTATCATTCATATGGGTTGCCATCATTTTCTTTTACTGTTCTTCTGCTTTCTTGTTCTGGTTTTGTCATCACCATTCATACTGTTTCTAACCAAGTATAGTCAGTCAGTCAGTCAGTCATTCTCCAACCCGCTATATCATAACACAGTGTCAAGTGGGTCTGCTGGAGCCAATCCCAGCCAACACAGGGCACAAGACAGGAACAAATCCCGAGCAGGGCGCCAATCCACTGCAGGACACACACACACGCACACTAGGGATAATTTAGGATCATCAATGCACCTAACCTGCATGTCTTTGGACTGTGGGAGGAAACCAGGGCACCTGGACGAAACCCACGCAGGGAGGACCCAGGAAGCACTACCACTGTACCACCATGCCGCCCAACCGAGTAAATTGTTTAATAATATACTACTCAAAAAAAATGAATGGAACACTTTTTAATGAGAGTATAGCATCAAGTCAATGAAACTTGTGGGCTATTGATCTGCTCAGTTAAGTAGCAGAGGGGCTTCTTAATCAGTTTCAGCTGCTTTGGTGTTAATGAAATGAACAACAGAGGGGCAACAATGAGACGACCCCCAAACAGGAATAGTTTAACAGGTGGAGGCCACTGACATTTTTCCCTCCTCATCTGTTTTGTCACTCGTTTTGCATTTGGCTACAGTCAGTGTCACTACTAGTAGCATGAGGCCATACCTGGACCCTACAGAGGTGGCACAGGTAGTCCAACTTCTCCAGGATGGCACATCAATACGTGCCATTGCCAGAAGCCATGCTGTTTATCCCAGCACAGTCTCAAGGGACATGGAGGAGATTCCAGGAGACAGGCAGTTACTCTAGGAGAGCTGGACAGAGCCCCTCGTAGAAGGTCCTTAACCCATCAGCAGGACCCACCGGTATCTGCTCCTTTGGGCAAGGAGGAACAGGATGAGCACTGCCAGAGCCTACAAAATGACCTTCAGCAGTCAGGCCACTGTTGTGTATGTCTCTGACCAAACCAAACCAGAAACAGACTTCATGAGGTCGGCCTGAGGGCCTGACGTCCTCTAGTGGGCCCTGTGCTCACTGCCCGTCCGGCACTGTGGAACTCGATTGGCATTTGCCATAGAATACCAGAATTGGCAGGTCCACCACTGGTGCCCTGTGCTTTTCACAGATGAGAGCAGGTTCAACCTGAGCACATGTGACAGACATGAAAGGGTCTAGAGAAGCCGTGGAGAACGTTATGCTGTCTGTAACATCGTTCAGCATGACCAGTTTGGTGGTGGGTCAGTGATGGTCTGGGGAGGCATATCTATGGAGGGACACACAGACCTCTACAAACTAGACAACGGCACCTTGACTGCCATGAGGTATTGGGATGAAATCTTTGGACCCATTGTCAGACCCTATGTTGGTGCAGTGGCTCCTGGGTTCCTCCTGGTGCACGACAATGCCCGGCCTCATGTGCTGAGAGTATGCAGGCAGTTCCTGGAGGATGAAGGAGTTGATACCATTGACTGGCCCCCACGCTCACTCGCCTGACCTCAATCCAATAGAACACATCTGGGTGGGAAATTATGTTTCAGTCCATCCGACGCCTCAGTCTGTCCAGGAGCTCAGTGATGCCCTGGTCCAGATCTGGGAGGAGATCCCCCAGGACACCATCCGTCGTCTCAATAGGACATTTTCAGGCAAGCATACAAGCACGGTCAGGGGGTTTGGGCATACAAACTACTGAGTACAATTTGGAGTTGCTGCAATGAAATTTCGGCAAAATGGACAAGCCTGCCTGCCACACCATTTTTTCCCTTTGATTTTTGGGGTATCTTTGAATTCAGCCCCCTTTAGGTTGACCATTTTCATTTCCATCAAACAATGTGCCATCCTTTCGTTCCTAACACATTACCATATCAGTCCATATCAGTAGAGATAGCCAGCATTGAGATCTGATGTGTTTTCAAAGTGTTCCTTTCATTTTTGTGATCAGTTTATATTGTATTATAAAGTGCTGGAAGGCAGTGCAGTTCTGTGGTTTGTCCTGGAGTTTCGCAGATGCCACGTCCAGTCATTGCTTGTGTGCAATAGACGTTCTTCTGATGTTTTTGTAGGTTTTCCTCCTACATCCTCAAAGACCTACTGTATTTGTGTTAGATTAAGTCTTATGGCTGCGAATATGGGTGTGTGGAAGTGTGTCCTGCAGTGGACTGGCACCCCATCGAGGGTTCTTTCCTACGCTAAACCAGATGATGCTGGGATAGACTTTCTCTCTTGTTGACCCTATTTTAGATAAAGTGAGTTTGAGAATGTTATATTTTTTTATATCATTTTATCTTCTTTGGTTAGTACAGTGGGTAGTCATGTATGCGTTTGTGCAATTCAGAGTTGTGGTGAACTCTAACCTGTATCAGCAGCATCAGATACAAGGAAGCATGTTAACATGGATGGGGTGTGTGTCCGCCATAGAGAATGCTCACACATGTGCTAGTTAGCTTTCGACTCAGACATAAAGAGGCCATGCAAACTCCACACAGACCCAATCTACTATTTTTCTTATGTCTTGTCATTTAAAACCCACTTAATAATGTTTAGAATTACCAGGACCTTTGCTTTTCTAGCAATGTTGGTCAGCATACCCACACTCCCACTCATACTGGGGACAATTTGGAATCGACAGTCTTCTTGGCCTGAAAGTCTTTGGGGATGTGAGAGGGAAACCACAGCACCCAGAGGAAACCCCATGCAGAGAAGAAGAGAACTTCTGGGTGTGAGATTCAAATCCAGGACATTGGATCTGTGAAGCTGCCACACTAACCACTGTACTGTTGTGCCACTCCATATTATACAGGGTGTCCACAAAGTCTCTTCACAATTTCAAAATTTTATTAAAAAAAAAAACAAATGAATAGACAAATCTGTGGAAATTATTACAAAACGAGGAGCAGATATTGAAGTTTTTTTGCCTCATTTAATGCACGAAGCACATCAAGATGGTGCTCGATGTTCTCTGTAGCATAGCGTCTTCAATGGTGGCAATGGCATCAGTGATCTTTTGCTTCAGGTCATTAATGTCCCGTATCTTTGTTCGATACACAATATCACATGGGGGTTTTCTGACCCCCAGATTCTCACATCATGTGTGTTCAGTTTCCCTGAAACATGGATGGTTGCCTCATGAGGAACGTTGTATCCTCAGACATTCGTTCCAGCATGTTATACTGCAAACTCTTTTCATCTTGGCTTATCATTTGGCTCGAGTGCCTGTTAGAGTTGCACTTTATAAGCGTACAACTGCAAGTTCTTGTGTAGGACCTTGTGCACTGTTGAACGTGGTAGCTGTAACTATCTGGCAGCAGTACGGTTGGATTTTGTAGGAGAACGAGGAAAGGATTGTCTTACACGATCAACATTTTCCTCCGATATTCTTTGTTGTCCACTCCTTTCTTTATCCAATAAAAAAAAACTCCAGACGGCTGGAGAAAAAAATATAATCTGCAGGGGTTCCAAGGCCACGAGACCACCTGGCCCCCTCTAGGCATTTTACCTAACATACTGTATATGACCTCAATCAGTCCTCATTGTATTCAGGGTTTACATGGAAGAACTTGATGATGATGGTCATGTGGACTTGTGGCCTTTAATCCATCAATGGAGGGACATCACGGTGCTTTGATCAGGTGGTGGTGGTGCAGGTCATCACCACAGAAAACCGGAAAAAGGACAGCAGAGAAAGTAGGGGTTAGTATGGATTATGGAGCCACCATGAATGATATTGATAATTAAATGCATATACAGAGTATCAGGATTAAACTAAAATGAAGCTATGAGAAAGCCATGTTAAAATAATGTGTTTTTAGCAGTTGTTTAAAGTGCTCCGCCGTATCAGTCTGGTGAATTTCTATCGGTCAGCTATTCCAGAAGACCGCCTCACCACTTCTTTTAAGTTTAGCTCTCTGAATTCTAAGCAGACACTTATTTGAAGATCTAAGCTTACGATTTGGAGTGTAAGGTGAGAGGCATTCTGGGATATAAGATGGAGCAGATGAAGGCTTTGTAAACCATAAGAAGGATTTTAAAGTCAATTCTAAATGGCACCGGTAACCAGTGTAGTGACATCAGAACTGGGGTGATGTGTTCAGATTTTCGTTTCCGAGTTAAGATTGTGGGAGCTGCATTACGCACTCGTTGCAATCGATTGATGTCTTGTTTTGGGTAGTCCTGAGAGGAGAGCGTTACAGTAATCTAGCCGAATGAAAACAAAAGCATGAACTCATTTCTCAACATCTTGCAATGGACTACCTTTTGCTATAATACACCGATTAATGCGCATGCGTATGGGACATGGGGACGGGATGAAAAACCCACCCAAATGGTATCTGAGCCACGATTTCAACCAAGAACCCTAGAGTTGTGAGGGAGCAACCCTTATACCTGTGCCAGTTTGCTATCTGCCATGGCATCCCGAAATGTCATTTCTTCCTCTGAATTTTTGTTACAGCTCAGTGCGAAAAGTCATTTTAGCTGGTGTGAAGTTTACACATAATTGAGTGTTATAGATATTTGTGTAAGTATGCCATGTCATCCAGTGTTTGTCATTGCCTTGCACCCAGTGCCGCAAGAAGAAACTCTAGCCTGTCGTGGTTCTGAATTAAATTAACTGAGTCTGAAAATGTGTTCATGTATTTCAGCAGGACACCTAAGCCCTGCCTTTAGTATGACAGTTCCACGTTGAATTGAAATGAACTCTCTTGTTTTTTCAGGCAGGACAAACTAAAGGTGCACATGCGGAAACACACAGGTGAGAAGCCATACTTGTGCACGCAGTGCGGAGCTGCATTTGCACACAACTACGACCTGAAGAATCACATGCGTGTGCACACCGGGCTGCGTCCCTACCAGTGCTCCAGCTGCTTCAAGACGTTTGTCCGGTCGGACCACCTCCATCGACATCTCAAGAAGGACGGCTGTAATGGCATTCCATCCCGGCGTGGGCGCAAGCCCAGAGTGCGAGATCCCATGCCTCCGCCAGAGCTGCCCCAGGTGAAGGGTATTAGTGAGGGCGCTACCACACCTAGCACACTTCCACCACCTCGCCAGAGGAAGAGAGTTGCAAAGGAGACTGCAAGTGAAGAGGCAAGTGGTTGTACCAGTGCAGCAGAGGAAGAGAGCTTGCTGGGAAAATAGCATATGAGGAGGAGTGGGGGGTACAGGATCCCAAGACAGACTGCACCCCAATAGGCAGCCACTTATTCCAACTGGTAAAACAAAAAAAAAAACTGAAACACTTTTTTTATTCTTTAAAAACCAAATCAGGGTGTCACAAGTTCAATATGGGAAGTCTGCTTCTCGATGGTGTGTGTGGTTGGCTAATTATCTGGGGTGGGAGTGCAACAACCTGCTGACCAGAGTCCAGTTCTGGCTTTCCAAGAATGTGTCCAGGATCTGGTCTTGCCAGCAATCTGGTCTTTCGTTTCACCGCCAGCAATCCTTAGAGCTCTACTATGGGATGGGTGGGTTTTTGGTTGGGGGGAGAGAATGGGGGGGGGGGGACTATTTATTGCACCAAGAAAGGAGGGTAAGGGAAATTGGAAGCATCACTGTGCCTTAAAAAAAAAAGATTGACAATAACCAAATTTACAAAGAGCGGTGAAAGGTCTGATCTGTTTGGTCCAGTCTCCGAGGGGTTGGTTAAATAGTCTGGGTTAACCCCCACACGGACTGGCAAGGGTTGCCAAAAGCAGGTCTGAGAAATGAACTTGAAGTGGCCAGCTACATGCACCTTATTGAGAAATGTTTGCTGTTGGCCTGTACAAGGTGGTGATGGTGGCGGGGATATTAAGGGTGGGGATGGGTGGGGGTTAAGGAGGGTTCTTTGTTTCTGAAGCACTACCATGTCCCCTAGGGGGCACACTACAATGAACACCCTCCCAGGTAAAGAATCGGCCTCTCCACTGCAGTCTTTTAAACCTTTTTCTTTCCTCATTCTTTTTCTTGTATGCTCATAATTGCCTTGGGTACTTAACATGTCTACTATTGTAGAGAGAGAGAGTGTGAGAGAGAAAATATATATATGTACATCTATATATATACACATATATATATATATACACATATTATATATGTATATATTTATATATATATATATATGTAAATATTTAAATATGTATGTACCTGTACATATATATGTATATATTATATATGTATGTACATGTACATATATATGTATGTATGTATATATATGTATATATATATATATGTATATATATATATATATATATATATATATATATATATATATATATATATAATTTTTTGTGTGTGTAGTTGTATATTTGAAAGGAAGAGAAATGCACCTTTTACTATTTTGCACATCTTTATATTTTGAGCAAGACACCGCATAAGAAAATGTTGTGTCCTTCTTGGGAACATAGTCGGTGAGCGTTCGAGAAGCCCTAGTTGCTTAGCGTTCTTGGCAGGTATTGAGTAGTAGATGATGCAGTGGAGGGGAGGATCAAAGGATGGAGGCGGGGGGAGTCAAATATATTTAAAGCCTAACTGTAAAAAGGAACAGGATGCATAATTTGGGGTTCCCCTCACCCATTTTATTGAGATGCAGCTCCTCTGAAGCTGCTCCATCCTTACACTTCAGTTTGACTATGTGCTCATTTCTTTAATCTAACAGAGGTGTGCTCACAGCCTCCAAATGTGGACAGTCCAGCGCCTCTTTGAAAGACACAACTTTTATTCCTCTAACACTTTTTGCGAGATAAATGATCGTGTAAAAGATAAACCTGGTTAAACCTTTGTACAAATCGCACTCCAAAGCAGTGAGGTTCTATTAATCATTATGGCTAAAGGAAGCAGAGCACCGGCCGCTTTAAATGTCACAGTGTCATTCATCGTTTACTCTTTTACAGAATAATGGATCATGGTAATAATGTTGAATCAAGTTGGACAGATATTCTAGATAAAATAGACTCCTGTGGAGGGAACCCCCCCTGTACAAATGCTCTCATCTGGGAATGTTTTGGTAAAATTTAGCCCACGGGACAGGAAAGGTCCTACTGAGTATGCTGATCCCAAGTAGACAACCCTTTAATTTGCGCTGGACCCTTTTGTACACAGGGCCTTTACAAAAATCAGAACCCCACTGGGTAGGGAGCCTTGTGGAAATACCAGTTTGTTAAAGCTGCCCAAATCCATTCAAACCACTGATACCTTCAGTGTGTTGAAGAAGCATTTGAGGACCCTCCTGTTCTGTTCTGTGACTATATGTCTCATTGAGGTGATATTCATAGGTTCTTGTAAACTAAAGAAAGTCAAACTTGTTTTGTGTCCTGTTAGGTTTAAAGCTCATCATTTGTAATCTGGTCCTGTAACGCTTGTTCCTCCAGACTGATGTTTGCTTGATTAGGTTGACCTCTTTTGTAAGTCGCTTTGGATAGAAGCATCTTCTAAGAAAATAAATGGAAATGAAAACAGGGAGCTGTAGACCTGCTAGCTCATATTGAGCAGGACCCTCTAAGTTCTCAAACTGAGTTCCAGGGACCCCAGTGGCTGTAGGGTTTTGTTCCACCAACTTGTTTTCAACTGGTCTCCAAGCCTAATTCAGAAAGCTGTTATTTCCCAGTTTCTGTGTTTTGGGGTCAATGAAGAAATTACAAAATCAAGTTTGGTGAATCTTTATGGAATATACTGGAATATTTATGTGTGTCACATTGGGATAGTTTAGTTAGTTAGGATTTTCACTCTCATTATGATTTTCAGTTTACTTTTCCAAGTCTTCTAGTTATTTAATCCATTTTTTACGAAAGAGCACATCAGGGAGTCTAACGCTTGAGTAGTCGCAGCCTTTCAGCATTCAATGTTGTCTGCTCGGCTGGTTGTTAATTTTCATTATTAGGATACAATTAAGGGAGAAAAAGACACAGAAAAAGGGCAGATTATTAGGAAAATGACAAAAGAGTGCTACACATTTAAAGCTACTGCAAAAAAATACAAATATTTCTAAATGTCTCTCTATTATAAAAGAAAATCTTGAGACGAAACAAGACAAGACTTTTTCCAAGAGATTTTTTCAAGTCCCACGAGTCGAGACTTTTGCCATGAGATTTTTTTTTAAGTCCCGGCCTTCTCACAACCATTTTCAAACACGCCCGCGGTCCTCTCACCTCTCATTCGTGTGAATGCTTTTGTCAGACAGAGTTCCTGCGCTCTCAACTCTTAGAAATTTTTACATTTTCCTCACTTTAACTTCCCAATAAATGAAGTCTTATTATGTCCAAATCTTATTGAAGAATTTCATCTAGAAGGGTTATCAACAGAAGAAATGAGTACACGAGCAATCGATGAAACGATGAAGTCAAACGAATTAATGCGAAAATTATCGAAGGGTCACACAGCAAGTTGTTTAAATGCGTATCAATAGATTCTGCTGAAACATTTGGTGGTGATGGTGCGCAAGATGAAAACATCAACTTACAATATCCTGAAGAATATCTACAACCGTTAACACCCTCCGGTCTTCCACCGGCCAAATTATTGTTGAAAGAACGATGTATCATAATGTTATTGCGTAATTTATGTCTGAGCGATGGGCTATGCAATAGGACAAGATTAGTTGTATTCAAAATTCATCAAACAATTGTGACATGTAAAATTTTAACAGGCGACAAGAAAGGTAATGTAGCACATCTTCTGCAGATAACATTAGACACCAAAGGAGATCTTGATATGCCATTCATATTAAAAAGTTTACAGTTTCCCATTAGAATTGCAATCTGATTATATGGATGGTTACCTACCAGGTAGTGGTTGTGGTTGGTCGGCCAGTTGGCAAACATCTGCCACATCTTCTAAGTTGCAAGAAGAAGATCATAGACATCGGCAGTTACTATTATCATATTGGTTAACCGGATATACAATTTAAAGAGATTGTTATTTTCGTGGGAATTGTTATATACTCTTTCGATTCTATGTTGCGTCGCTTCTCAGTGATCATAAATATACATCTGACCAAACTGTGGTTTCTTCTAAATTAAACTTGTCATTGTTTTAAATGTTGTGGGACCACAGATTCTCATAATGTATGGTCCATTATTGTGTAAGTCTACGTTTTGAGCTTTGAATTATGTGATCGCGAAAAGTTTATTGTAGACTCGGATATTTTACTTGTAGTGTTTGTGGATTTCACTTTCACCAAACAACAAATCTTTTGATTCTCGCGGATACGCCTCTTCATTGGGGGGCAACACTACTTTTCCCTGATGGCAACACGAATTAGACGATCTACAAGTCTCTGACTTAAACGTTAAAGCCTTACAATATCTACATACTTCTGACATATCACCTATGTCCATATATTCGGTCTCTTTTTGCTGTTCCTTTATTTCACCGAGTAATAATTTCCATTTGTTTGTGCTAATTCGATCTTTACTTTCTTTTTTTTTTTTTGATACTTTCGAATTTTACTACTTTCATATTCTTTAACTTGCTCTGCATGTGTATCGTGCCGTTTTTTTTTGAGCCTTTCGAATTCCACTGCTTTCATAATCTCTAACCTGCTCTGCATTTGTATTGCGCCCACGTTTTTGAACGTCTTTATGAAGTCTCAGAACGTATAAAATGTTTAAGAGCTGGGAGCACATGAAGTGTGTCTGCCAAAAGCATTCCAACAACTGCAAGGTTAGATGTCCGTGAACTTGTTTTAAATTGTTTGTAAGTAGGGCGTGATATGCAAAAGTGACCGTCTCACGGGTCTTGCTTCCAAAGGTTGTCAAGTCTAGTCTCACGGGACGTCAAGGTGTCTTTTTGAGAAGATCACGTCTCGATCCAAGATTTTTTTTATTACAATAGAGAGATGTATACACTGTATGTATATATATGTATATACATATATTTATTCATATTTATATATACACCTGTCCTACATGGGTGACATCTCATTTGTACAGGGTTCTTAAATTATCTAGTCCTCCCTTGACTCCCTTACTTTCACTAATCATGGTCTTTTAAGGTGGAGCTAAGACAATGACTTTAATAATGATGTCTGTCCTTTGGATGAGGCCCGAGAAGAGTGTCAAGTGCTGCCTTTCTATTCATTGAGTTGTGTCTTTTAACGAGGAACTGAGCAAATCCCCCTTAGCAGTGGTCAGAAGGGCGTGGGGTTGGAGAACAGCGGCGCTGGAGTTGGATCTCTGCCTCCCATCTCGATTTTTTACCACTTTTTGCACCTTACCAAAAAGCCAACAGGTCTGAAAGCACTTTTTTTTGACGTGGAAACGGGTATTTATACTGGTGACCTGAGCTTTTGTAATTGGTCCCATCCCATCCAAGGAGCTGTCCAGGGGAGGAGTGTATGGGTGGGTTGAAACCGAAAACAAAAAAAAAAAAGAAATAAAAAAAAAAAAAAATCCCCCCCACCTTACGCTGATTGCACTTGAAGATGAAGATTCAAATTCTGCATTCTATTTAGAAAATGTCTTAAAAGCAGTACTGGGATTGGGTGAGCGTGTGTGTGTGTGTAGGGGCGAGAGGTAGTGGGCCTGGGGTGGGTGCCAACGTGTCACAGGTGGCCTTTGCTAAGATTAACATTTAGTTTGGGTCAGTGAGGCCGGGGGAGGAGCTAATAAAGCGGGTAAGAAAATAAATTTAATTAATTAAACAATATTTAAAGAGGCACCCACCCCTTCTGATCAGATTTTCCTATGCAGCCCAACACACACACACCTTACTGACCGGTGCTCACGGCTTTTTAACGTATGCAATGTCAGGCAAAACTTACTTGATTTTTTTGTTTAATTTAAAAGTGTAGATTTTTTTAAGCCAATAGCTTTTTTTTGTTTTGTTTATTTTACAGAGGTTATTGTTAAATGGGGGAGAGGGCGGGGGGGGGGGGGGGGTAATGTGAAAGGGGAATGTGCAGCTTCCGATTTGGGGAGGTGAAGGGTCTAACCTTAAAAACTATTTTAGTTAAGAGTTTGCACTATTTTAGTCTCCCGCCCCGTTCCCTATTCTCATAAACACTCATTCCCTACCTGCCAGTCTAAAACCCAGATGGCAGTCCTCATCACCCCAACCCCATCTTGCTCTTTACAGTCCACTTTGACATTTCCAGGCCGGAATGGTTGAGGCTTAGTTGCATGGCACACTCCCAGAGTGCGTCTAGAGTAGCCGCATATCTTAATGGTAGATTTGGGGAAACCCCACAGGTTTAAATGCCAGCCTCTCTTCTGGGAATGAGCAGCTCGTTGTTCCTCTTCGCCTCAAAATTTGGCTCATCCGGCAGTGCCAGGATGGCACTGTTTGGGTCCTGCGGTAGGTCTCACGAACATAAAGACCAACACGGGAGGGAGGAAGGCTGTGCAAAGGGGCAGGTGGGATTACTAAACAAGACTGTGAGAAGCCAGCGGGTCTGGAGCTTTCTAACCAGTCGCGAGTAGGGACGACTGAATGTTGTCATGGTTACTGCTTTACTGTATCCAGGTGACAAATTCATAGAACACAACAGCCAGGCAGACGGCTTGGAGGAGGGTGGAGTGGATGGTGCTTTGGAGCCTACAGCCGATGCTCACACAAAGGTGCAGCGTTAGGCTTGGGCTTAGTAGGTGCTGCGCAATAATAGAAAGAGAAATCACACCCCAGTGCTGGAGGGGGTCCCCTACCCGTTACTTTAAGCCCAGGGGAGATGATGGCACTGTAGACAGTTGCACTAAAGTCCTGCTGGATTCCATAGGGAAATAATGTAGTTTTGCACATAAAGAAGGCAGGGATGGAGGGACAGTTGGAGTCGGGGGTTGTCATGGCCATGCATAGTATCAAGGGGTGGGGGAATTGGGAAAGTTTGCTCTCAATTATGGGTTTTGTTGGCATTGGTGGCCTAAGGACCACTAGAATCCGTGTGGTGGAACTGTTGCTATTCCTCCTCCTCCTTAATTTAAGTGGACGTGTCGCTGCTTAGAGCACCTTAGAGCTTTCACTTCCACTTGGATTTGTTCTTGCTCTTGGTAGGATGATCACTGTACTGTTGCACTGCCCTTCCATGCCAAGGAGCTCCTAGGGTCCGCATGGGACCACTGCAACTGGCAGTCAGTGGGGCTATTGAGTACAAGAACATGGTGGAGGTAGGACACACGGGCCCATGGACCTTCAGCCTCCTAGCCAGTTTTGTCTTAAGGGGGTTCTGATTGGCTACAACGACGATATGAGTAAACGCCCCCTGTCCCCCACTTAGTGCGGTGGCTCAGTCCCATTTTATTACTTGACTTGCACTCACTCAAAGTGTGTTGCAGTGAGAGAAACATTCCAAAAAAATGAATTTAGAAGGAAGGAAGGAAGAAAGGAAAGCATTGCTGGACAGGCCCGAGCTTCAATACATATGACGACATGACTCCAACATAACTGCATCCACACGGGACCTCCATTATGTCATAGAAAAACAGCGTCAAAGTATCTGATAGCTTGTTTCACAAGAGCATTGAAAGACATGGCCGAGTGGCAACCTCTCAGGGGAATCAGGGGCAGCGGCCAATAAATGTCACACAAAATTGTCATGCCCCACAGTAAGATGGTGACATCTCTCCTAAGATCGGGACCACATTGTGGGTTAAACGTCAAGAGTTGACTGCTATGGCATCTCAGTGCTGCATAACAGAATGGTGACGTCTTTCATAAGATTAGTATCGTATTATAGGGACATTTGAGCATTGTGGCATTTCAATGCAAAATGAAAGGACTGTAAAGTCTTAAAAGTGTAATAAAATAACAGTCAGGTGGTAGGGGACATGCAAAAGTGACATTGTGATGGCATAAGGAGAAGACGTCAGCCCCGCACTAGGCCGACACATCTCTAGAGTTCATTCGCCGAGGAGTTTGCACATTTTCTCAGAGTCGATGTGGGTTTTTCTTCCAGGTACTCCGGTTTTTATCCCACAGACAGAGAGAGAGAGAGACGCCATGGGTTCAAACACAGCCATGCCAGTCAAATTGGCCACAGCTCACCTTGGCATCCCAATTGGTGCCATGCCTGAGTTTCCCCTTTCTTGCTGCTTGCACTCTGTGAGACTTGTGGATACAATGTTGAAAATCAACTTCATTCAAGGTTTTGGGTTTGGTCCTAGATTTTCAGGCCTGGAAGGTCCAGATGTGTTAGTCCGCTGTGGAAAAAAAAAAATTCCATGAACTGTGTGTAAAAGATGAAATGTACGGGGGAATGGGGTGTTTGCACTTTTGGCTAAAGATAAACAATGTGTTGAATATTGTATATGAGACCACTAAATCAATAAAGTCCAAGCTAGAGCCGACTGCACAGAGTCTTTACTTTCACCCTCTACATTTTGAAGACACCAGACAAGAAGTAGAAAAAAGTGAAAGAGATACGAAGTCTGAGCAACTTGTATTGTCCACATGCCACCATGAGGTGGCACTGCTTAACCATCTGTGAAGATGAAGCTTCTATAGAGAGCTCGACATTCAGGGCACGGTTTTAAAATGGGGTATAATCTGGAGAGCCTAGTGAATTACTGAATTCGAATACGTGAGGAGCAGCATCTCCGAGGCCAGTGTCGTCTGGAGTCAGGGATCCCGTGATTTGGAATTCGCTTTCTGTCAGTGGGGATGTGATGCAGGTTAGCAGACTTCAATCTGTGCTTTATACACCGAAACACTGCCTTGTATGGATTTTTACAATTAAAACTCCTCTCAATTTTTACTTCCTTGGAAGTTCTCGCGTTTTATCGTCATACAGCATTGAATCTCAGTGGATTTAACTACACTTTCTTGACACTGATCATCAGGAAAAGGATCATTAATGTCAAAGTGATCTGAATTAAAATCCAAATATGAATCGCAAGATGGTGTTCACCTCCTTCAAGTCAGTAATTAGTCGATGCAACTTTGGCAGCCATGACACCCTTGAGTGCTCAGCTCTCTGTCTATTAGCTTTGCACATCTGGACTCTGAAGTTTGTCTCCTTCTTCTTTCCAAAACTGCTCCAGCTCTGTCAGGGTGCATGGAGAACTTGAGTGAATGTTATCTTTCAAGTCCAGCCGGACCCTGACTCAGCCACTCAAGAACGTTCACCTTGTTGATCTTGAAGCCATTCCTGTGTAGCTTTGGCTTTTTCTTGGGGATGTTGTCTTCCTGGAGAACAAATCTTCTCTGAAGGTGCAGGGTTCTTGCAGACTGCATCAGGGCTTTCCACCACGATTTCCCCCATTTTCATTTTACATTCATAAGCCTTCCACACCCTACTGCAGAGAAACATCTTGAGATGCTACTACTGCCATGTTTCACAGTGTGGATGGTGTGTTTGTGATAACGTGCAGTGAGACTTGCCATTTAGTTTTATGGCGTACAAGCTCCATTTTGGTCTCATCAGACTGTAGAATGTTCTTCCAGGTGTAGGGTTACCAGATACCTGTGAACCCAAAGGAGGACAAAGCCATGATAACCGAGGACAAAAGAGGATGCGTCCCGTTCTGTTCACAAAACACAGTGTGAACTGTGTGTTCCAATGAAAACTTTAAAACAACTAATTTGACAGCTGATAAAACAAGTCATCAAAATGAAATGTTACAGTATAACCATGCAGCAGTTCATTGTTCCCGGCAACATAGGCCTGGAGCTCCAGACAAGAAACGTTCTTAAAGTTGTACTTTATCATGTTTCTGTGTTTTACGCTGGTAGCATGTCACTCTAAATCAGTGGTACCCTTGTTTGCAACAGACACTTAAGAATCACAAAACAAACGATTTGCTTCGTTTTCATGTGGTCCGAGAATTTGCATTTCCTCTTGTTAGTGTTACTGCTGGACGACATTTTTAGAGAAAAGACTACTGCATTATTCGTATAACAAGTGCAGACAACGCAATATGGTGAAGTGGGTGTAGGCATGTAGCCATGTTTTGTTTTCGATAAAAGAGATGATTTATGAAAAACAGAGAGATGCTAGCGTGTGACTTCAGTGAAAAACACGGTCAAGTCAGTGATTGAGGAAAGCCAGACATTTTCACCTTTTTAGGCAATGCTTGCCGGATAGTGGACACAGTGCCGAAAAGGAGGACATGATCCCCTTTTCCCGGATGTCTGGTACCCCTGTCCAGGTGACTTCTGTCATGTCTTCATGTGCCTTCTGCTGAAATGTCCTGTGTGGTTTGTCTTTTTGCTCCATAAAGCTGTGACTCCCTCACTTGTCTTCTTGGAGATGCTTGGACTGTTCCTGTATCTTCAAAATACCTGGGAGTGCAGCTGGATGATAAGTTGGACTGGACTGCCAATACTGATGCTCTGTGCAAGAGAGGACAGAGCCGACTATACTTCCTTAGAAGGCTGGCGTCCTTCAACATCTGCAATAAGATGCTGCAGATGTTCTATCAGACGGTTGTGGCGAGCGCCCTCTTCTACGCAGTGGTGTGCTGGGGAGGCAGCATTAAGAAGAGGGACACCTCACGCCTGGACAAACTGGTGAGGAAGGCAGGCTCTATTGTAGGCACGGAGCTGGACAGTCTGACATCTGTGGCAGAGTGATGGGCACTGCATTTTTATCACTCTTTAATGTAATATTGTTTTTTTATCAAAATGCTGCTGCTGGAGTATGTGAATTTCCCCTTGGGATTAATAAAGTATCTATCTATCTATCTATCTATCTATCTATCTATCTATCTATCTATCTATCTCTTCTTGCATGTTCACTCAGTTCCTGTAAATGGTCTCTAGTAGGTTCACAGCTGTGCCCACTCTGTCCATTTAACTGGATTTACAATGAATTGGATATTTTATTGTCTCCATCCCCTGATTTGAGCTTTTCATGGAGTTGCTTGGACTGTTCCTGTGTCTTCATTGTGTAAGTTAGCCCACCATAGTGACTTAACACAAGTTGGCCTTTCCACATTCTGGTGCATTTGTATTACAATCAAGTGAAACCCCTGACTGGGGGACCACCATTGAACTAATTCTGTGACTTCTAAAACCAATGGTCGGCACCAGTGAGGATTTAGGGGTGTCACATTAAAGGGAAAAAATACTTATGTGATCAATTATTTTGTGTTTTATATTTAAATTTGATTTGCTTTGTAGAGATCTGATTTCACATTGACATTAAAGTGTCTTTTCCTGTTTATTAATGTCAAAAAAGCCAAAATAAATCCACTTTGATTCAAGGTAGTACAATGATAAAAGGTGAAAACTTCCCAAAGGGTGAAAACTGTTGATAGGCACAGTAAATAAATGAAGCAATGTACAGATGTAGTTTAATTGCTGAAACACTTTTTAGGGAAGTTTGGTGACCCAAGGATAGCAGTGGCAAAACTACAATTTGATAGGCTGTGCTGCAAAAAATAAGTTATGCTTCCCTCATGTGTGGTTAAATTAAATCCAAGAAAAACATGAGCACCATCCAAGATACATCAAGCATATAAGCTACATAAAGGGTCAACGGCCATTATTAAGCTTTTTGGAGTTGTGGCTATGATGGCACTATTAACCTTTTCATTCTGATGTCAAGTAGGCCAGCATGTTAATAATAAAGCCTTACGAGAAAACAACAACCACACGGTAGGCCCCTTAGCCACATGAGTCATGGTGTGGCCGCCTGTAGTGACACCACTAAGACATCAAACATCAGTAATGTCAGGTAATCATGGAGGTGCAGGCAAGCCAGTGGCAGCCTTTTATTGAGCAGGTTGAAGACGTGTGTGTTGTTAGTTTATAATGACCACCCTGAATGGGCCTTGTGTGTGTGAGTGTCACAGAATTGACCGGCCACCAGTACAATGCTGGTTCCTTGTTCCCCGTGTTACCAGGATAGGCTCTATCTATTGATTATATAGCACCTTTCACATCTATCTATCTATCTATTATATAGTTCCTTTCTTTATCTATCTATCTATCTATCTATCTATCTTAAATCTGTAAGTAGTCAGCTTGATTTGATGCACAGGACTGCAGACATCATTGTTCTCATAAAGATGGAAGGCAGGAGTGTTCAGCTCTGAGCCCATACTTCTGCTGTGGTTGCTGTATTTCATTCCAAAATGTTTCTGATTTTTAAAATCCATTCTTTTGCTTAATAGAACTTGACATGTATTAGAGCAATATTATCTTTGTGATGACAAGTACAGGACATTCAGCCCAACATGCACATTCTATTCACCTAAATTGTCTGAAGTATCTTCTAGTCAAGATCTGATGGTCTCTAAAGTGATGCTATTAGTGTCCAGCACAATTATTGGTCGCTTATGAATTGTAATATGCAGTAAGCTGGACCTCGGCTACTTAAGGCTTTATATGTTAAAAGGAGTATTTTGAATGAAACACATTATCCAATTCTTTCTGTAACAGTTTAGGTGAATCTCCATTATCTGAAATTCCACCTGGTGTGGCATCATCTGCAAACTTACCAGCTTATTGATTACATTGATCAGCCACAGCACTCAGATCACTGACTGGTGAACTGAATCACACTGAGTATCTCGTTACAATGGCTCCCGTCAAAAGGTGGGATATATCAGGCAGCAAGTGAACAGTCAGTTCTTGAAGGTGCCATTGGTAATGGGCAAGCGTAAGGATCTGAGTGACTTTGGCAAGGGCCAAATTGTGATGGCTGGTCGACTGGGTCACAGCATCTCCAAAATGGCAGGTCTTGTGAGGTGTTCCCAGTATGCAGTGGTTAGTGTCCACCAAACATGTTCCAAGGAAGGACAACTGATGGATCGGCACCAAGGTCATGGGTGCCCAAGGTCCCATGATGTGCGTGGGGAGTGAAGACTAGCTCATCTGGTCCAATCCCACAAATAAGCCACAGTAATACAAATTGTTGAAAAACTTAGGGATGACCACGAGAGAAAGGTGTCAGAACATATAGTGCATCACAGCTTGGTTTGTGTGAGGCTGTGTAGTTACACACCAGTCAGAGTGCCCTCGCTATCCGCTACCCACTGCCAGAAGCACCTACAAGGGGCACGTTAGTGTCAAAACTGAACCAAGGAGCAATTGAAGAAGGTGGCCTGGTCTGATGCATCATATTTTCTTTTAGATCTTGTGAACAGTCTGCTGCGTGTTCATTGTTGACCTGGGAAAGACATGGTGTTCTTGTGGGAAACTCTGAGTCCTAGCATTCATGTGGATGTTACTTTGACACATGCCTCCTACATAAAGATTGCCGTACACCCCTCCATGACAAAGGTATTCCCTTGTAGCAGTGCTACCACTGGAAGGACTCCATTTCCCAGCAGCCCCAAAGGGTATTTTCCTCATTGGATGTCTGAAACAGGCGCAGGGGCTGCTGGGGACAAGAAGGGCCAGCGGGAAACTTGAAAATGGGGCCAGGCGAAGCAGCAAGAAGGAGGTCAGTGTTTCTGTGTATGCCATATGTCCCATCCAACTTCACCACTGTGAAGTCATTTGTACCCAGGATCCTTTCCTGCAAGGATGAATGGACTGTCGAGTGAATAGAGGTGAGTCAGTCGTGTGTCTTCAGAGGGAGCGCTCCCACAAATCTCACCCCTCGCCGCTCAGGACTACCAGCAGGAGTGTTCAATTCATTTATTACAAGAGCCGTTCCCAGGATTGCCTTCATCGTCATCTTTACTCCATACCATTTCATCCATTTCTGCCGGATTTGAACTGTGATAAGGACATTGTCATGAGTGTTTATTGTCGGGATTGATTACTGTCTGTTATATTTGTATCGCCAAAGGGAGTGTTGTCTGAATTTTGTTGTTTATATTTGTCTCTGTCTGTGAGTGAGTGCAGGTTGGGCCAAGGCTGGGTGCGCTCCTGGAATCCCCACCAAAAAAAATAAATAAATCACCGTCCTTTCGACGGTGTGAATCTGAGCGGCACCGGACCACTGCACCCTGATGACAGTGGCCTCGTTCAGCAGGATAAAGAGCCCCGTCACACTGCAAAAAATTGTTCAGGAATGTTTTGAGGAAAATGACAAAAGAGTTCAAGGTGTTGGCTTGGCCTTCAAATTCCTTGGATCTTAATCCAATCGAGCATCTGTGAGATGTGCTGAAAAATCAAGTCCAATCCATGAAGGCCCCACACTGGCAACTTACAGGATTTACGAGACTTAAGGGATCTGCTGCTACCATCTTGGTGCCAGATACCAGAGGACCCCTTCAGAGGTCTTCTGGCATCCATGCCTCAATGGGTCAGAGCAGTTTTGGTGGCACAAGGGGGACCTACACATGTGTTTTTAATGTTGTGGCTGATCACTGAATATTCAGACACTCCACCTCGTTTTCATGTTATCATTCATCTACCACTCAATTGCGTTCAACATAGATAGATAGATAGATAGATAGATAGATAGATAGATAGATAGATAGATAGATAGATAGATAGATAGATAGATAGATAGATAGATACTTTATTAATCCCAAGGGGAAATTCACATACCCCAGCAGCAGCATACTGATAAAGAAACAATATTAAATTAAAGAGTAATAATAATGCAGGTATACAGACAGACAATAACTTTGTATAATGTTAACGTTTACCCCACTATGCGAATTGAGTCCCATAGTGTGAGGGAGGAACGATCTCCTCAGTGTGTCAGTGGAGCAGGACAGTGACAGCAGTCTGTCGCTGAAGCTGCTCCTCTGTCTGGAGATGATCCTGTTTAGTGGATGCTGTGGATTCTCCATGATTGACAGGAGTCTGCTCAGCGCCCGTCGCTCTGCCACAAATGTCAAACTGTCCAGCTCTGTGCCTACAATAGAGCCTGCCTTCCTCACCAGAGGAAATGCAAATTCCAGGCGTGAGGCGTCTTTCTTCTTTATGCTGCCTCCCCAGCACACCACCGCGTAGAAGAGGGCACTCAACACAACTGTCTGATAGAACATCTGCAGCATCTTATGCAGATGTTGAAGGACGCCGGCCTTCTAAGGAAGTATAGTCGGCTCTGTCCTTTCTTACACAGAAAATCAGTATTGGCAGTCCAGACCAATTTATCATCCAGCTGCACTAAAAGGTATTTATAGGTCTGCACCGTCTCCACACAATCACCTCTGATGATCACGGAATCCATTAGGGGCCTGGTCCTCCTAAAATCCACCACCAGCTCCTTGGTTTTTCTGGTGTTCAGGTGTAGGTGGTTTGAGTTGCACCATTTAACAAAGTCCTTGATTAGGTTCCTATACTCCTCCTCCTGCCCACTCCTGATGCAGCAAACCTTTGCACTTGGCAGGACTCCGAGTTGTGTTGGAAGTCTGATGTATATAGGCTGAACAGGACCGGAGAAAGTACAGTCCCCTGCTGCTGACCACAATGTCAGACCTGCAGTTCCCGAGACACATATTCTGAGGTCTGTTTGTAAGATAGTCCACAATCCATGCCACCAGGTATGAATCTACTCCCATCTCTGTCAGCTTGTCCCTAAGGAGCAGAGATTGGATGGTGTTGAAGGCGCTAGAGAAGTCCAGAAACATAATTCTTACATATATTCTACTACTCTGGAAAAATAAAACATTGAATGTCCCAGGGTGAACTAAAACTTCTTAGTCCTTTAAATTTTATGTATTATCTCCACATATATCAGGCGATAAAACATCCGATGTCTGTGCCCTGGCATAATGTCGTCCGGCCTCCACAAGAAATGTCTGATCAACAAAGGCAAGTGGCTGGCGTAAGACAGCAAACCATGCGGCGTGCATCCATGTGTCAAGTGGTCCAGCGTCCACAACAAGGCAGGAATGTCTGATTGGCTGGGATGTAAGGCATATCTGGTGACCAGAGGTTCATAAAGTGCACAATGCAATCGAAACAAACAGACTTACCTTTGTACCATTAAGCCAGTTTAAATAAATGGCCATTTCGCTATGTTAGATATAATACATCATTACAAGATCTCTTTTACAACAAACATACCAGGGCACTCACAAAGGGCAGCAGTCTATCTGTTGGCTACTTTGTCATTCCAAATATTTTTTATTAACTGCTAATTACAGAAAACAAGAAAACAGTTAACTTAATAACTTAATAATAATAATACATTATACTAGGGGAGCAGCCCCCCGGCGCCTTTGGTGCCCAACCCACAGTTGCTGCCTAGTAGGCTGCCCCATGACTTTCTTCATATTTTAATTTATAATTTAAAAATGGAATGAGAATCTGAAAACCTAACAACATCACATTAAAGTTCGATAAATTCTGAAAAGAATGATACCAAACATATACATGTAGGTTTTAAAATAAGACCGACTTAAAGCATGACAAAAAAGTGCACTTTTTTGGAGACACATTGCACTTTTAGGCTTAGGATTTTATATACTGTATAGAGAAAAGATTTATATACAGTAGTGCCTTTCCCATGCTCAAGTTGATATTGTGACTGAGTGACTCCAGTTCACCTTTGTGAATTTTAAATACACATAAAAGGCAAATTAGGATTAATTTTTAAGTATTCTAAATAATCTGCAGCCACCTGCCTCATTAAACTTTAACGTGAAGGACAGTGCTGTGTACAGATGACCCCTAATGCTAAACTGTGACATTATTTGGAAAAAAGGATGTAGTGCCAATATGGGCCACTAGGGGGCAGAACTGTCAAATACTCTAGCACTGGGCTGTTATACTGTATGTCTCTGTCTATACTTTCATTAACAAGTCATTAAGCTGCCAGTCCTGACTATCCAACAGTCTACAGTGATGTGCGCCATTCCAACTTCAAGGGCTTTACATATGAAGACATACTGTAACTAGCAACCATGCTATGATCACCAAGTCTTAAAATTAAATATATCGAGCCTCAGGTGACAAATGACATTGTGTAGATTTTACGTTGTCATTATTTATTTAAAAAAAACATTGAGATGCTATATGTGAAAAAGTAATTGCACCCCTTAGTGGTGACAAACAACATTGTGCAGATTTTACTTTGTCATTATTTATTTAAAAAAAACATTGAGATGCTATATGTGAAAAAGTAATTGCACCCTTAGTGCTTATATACATCATTCCCAGCTCCGACATCCAACTTTCAAAGTAAATGGAACACAGCATAAAACTATGGGTCGCATGTTGTCTTAATTTGGGTGGGGTAGAGTTGTGATTCACAATTATACTTAATTGAGAAAGGGTTAGGTGCAGAGTGTCTTGCGATGAGTCCCTACAGGTATTTAAAATAATCACCATTGCTTCATTATGACCTGCAACAGCAATTCTCCATTGCCTTCATTCCCCACGGAATTACATTCAAAAACAATTCTCGGTCGGGGTCCAGAATGATAGGTGAAGGCGATTCTCCAAGGGGGAACCCGAGATGATCGTCAGCAGAGATTTTTGATTGAGGAGGGGGGTTGACAGAGATTCTGGGTTACAAAGGCACAAAAAAGGCAACATTGGGTCACAAAAAATTAAAAGGTTAAGCACCACTGTTCTATACCGCTATCGCCAGCCCCCCCTCTCATCCCAGAGGGGTATCACTTACCTCATCAGAGCCAAGGAGGTGATTCCCAGGTGTACATGTGTAGCAGCGCTATTCTAATTAATTTCTAAATATAGTTTCCATTATTAAACTTTGTTCTATCTATCTATCTATCTATCTATCTATCTATCTATCTATCTATCTATCTATCTATCTATCATATAATGCCTTATCTATCTATCTATCTATCTATCTATCTATCTATCTATCTATCTATCTAATATAGTGCCTTTAATCTTTCTATCTATTATATAGTGCCTTTCATATCTATCTATCTATCTATCTATCTATCTATCTATCTATCTATCTATCTATCTATCTATTTATTATATAGTGCCTTTCATATCTATCTATCTATCTATCTATCTATCTATCTATCTATCTAATATAGTGCCTTTAATCTTTCTATTATATAGTGCCTTTCACATCTATCTATCTATCTATCTATCTATCTATCTAATATAGTGCCTTTAATCTTTCTATCTATTATATAGTGCCTTTCACATCTATCTATCTATCTATCTATCTATCTATCTATCTAATATAGTGCCTTTAATCTTTCTATTATATAGTGCCTTTCATATCTATCTATCTATCTATCTATCTATCTATCTATTATATAGTGTCTTTCATATCTACCTATCTCCTCATGTGTGTGTGTGGGTGTCTGTGTGTTTTCATGTGGGGGTTCAGTTAATTGGCCTTTCTAAATTGGCACCCCATGGTCGAGTGTGAATGTGCTTGAGTAGGCCTGAGAGACATGGGCACTGTGTTGAGGTTTTTTTTCCCTGCCTGGTTCATTCCACTACCACCCAGCACCAGGGTCCTGTCCCAGCCTGACTATTGTCTGAGTGGAGTTTGGAAGTTCTCCCCATGTCTTTGTGGTTCTCTCCTGAGACAATTAGATGTTACACTTACATGTATTTATTTAGCAGACAATTTTATCCAAAGAGATTTAGAAAAGAGGTCAACATAATCAAGTAAACATCAGTTTGGGGGTCTGTTAGGGATCAAGTGTTACAGGACCAGGTTACAAACCTGAGCAAATTCAGAACAAAATGCAGTCAAGTAGCAATTCCTAGGTTACAAGAACCTAACAGCTAAGCTCAGTTAGTCAGAAATTCACCAAACATGAGAGTCTTCAAAAGCTTCTTAAACACATTAAGCAACTCAGCGTTTTGATTGCCGGTCAGCAGCTCGTTCCACCAGCTAGAAGCCACACGTGAAAAGACTCTGGAATTGAGATTTATTACCATGCGGAGGTGGCACCACCAGACAGCATTCATCAGGAGACCTGAGGGGTTGAGAAGGAGCATAGGACCTCACAAGTGTATCCATACAACGCAGGTTGAAGCCCATTTGGAGCCCTAGGCAGGGTAGATAGACGTGTCATCTCTTGTTGTCCATAGAGGTTAGTCAGTATTATTTGACTTCAATTGATCTTCCCCCTCGGTGTCCGGAGCGCACGCCCCTTAACTTTCATAAATGCCATTCTTCAGATGACGGCACTCCAGGTGGCCGAGTATGTCACTGGCTCTGTCTTCATATCTATTTACTGCTCTGTAGGCAAGAATCAAACATTTGTACTTAGTATCTGTATCCAGCAGGGGGCACATGCTCCCTAGGAAGAGCTTCATTACAGATTGCAGCCTTTACTGTACCACTGATAAACATAAAACTCACAATGTAGTGATCTGAAAAGAGGAGTGACATGTGCCCACCTCAGGTGGCTGAAAACCAGGCATGCCAGTGCATCTTGAATCATCTGCAGCAGCTTGGTGACACGTGCCAGTACTTCTCCCAGCTTAGAGCTGCAGCAGTCCAGACATGTAAGACCAAAGCCTCTACCAGGAGTTGTGCTGCATGCTCCGTCAGATATGGTCTGATCTCGCAGATGTTGTATGGAGTGAAGCTGCAAGAGACTGTTCCAACATGGTCGCTGAAGTACCGCTGGTCATCATTCACCACCAGATTCCACCTGAAGATATGAAGGTTGGATGATTTTGGTCATTGAGTGTGGGTGTGACGGGCATCCTGTTCAGGACCATGACCTACATGATCCTCTGTCTTTTTTCAGTCCATGACCGTCTGCTTCCTTCACTGCATGGCCTTCTCTGTCTTCTTCATTACATGACCCTCTGTCTTTTCCCACTACATGACCCTCTGTCTTTTTCACTATTAAGCCCCCCACCCACCTCACAGCACATGGCCAACTGGCCAGGCGAAAATCCCATGGTCCTTTCTCCCTTGTATTTTTTTTTGTATGACCCTCTGTCTTTTTCACTATCAAGGCCAGCCTCTTCAATCCCACCCACCCAACCTTTCGGACTCCTCACAGCCCCAAGTCAGATCCAAACAGGTCAAGTATCTCGTTGAGACCAGACGTGCGTGCAAAGTCTCCAGCTGTCTTCTGGTTATGTAAGAGAGTATAATAGAAGGAGAAAGGAAAGGAGGTTTGGGTTTAGGGTTTAAGTTTTGGTTGTGGTTGTGCCTGGTCAGGCAGGGGGGTAGGAGGTATAGGGGTGGGGGGAAGGGGAAGGAGAAGGGGGACAAAAGCTTGGCTCGAGGGCTTAATTTCAATAGATCGCAGCGAGGGAGCTGCTCTGTTACATACGACAACCGACCCAAAATCAGGTCGTCTACGAATGATTTAGCATCAGGTTCCCCCTGAACAAGCGGGGCGAAAGAGGAAGAGGGAGCAGTTACTCATCCAGGCCACTCCCCGGCCCCGTCTCGAACAGCCCTCCGTGAGGGTGCCCTCCGGCTATCCCTAGCCCACCAATGTTCCGTGGCACTAGGGTTTCATTATATTTAGGAGGGATTCTGACTTAGAAGCGTTCAGTCATAATCCCGCCGATGGTAGCTTCGCACCATTGGCTCCTCAGCCAAGCACATACACCAAATGTTTGAACCTGCGGTTCTTCTCGTACTGAGCAGGATTGCTATTGCGACAACACTATCATCAGTAGGGTAAAACTAACCTGTCTCACGACGGTCTAAACCCAGCTCACATTCCCTATTAGTGGTTGAACAATCCAGCGCTTGGTGAATTCTGCTTCACAATGATAGGAAGAGCCAACATCGAAGGATCAAAAAGCGACATCGCTATGAGCACTTGGCCGCCACAAGCCAGTTATCCCTGTGGTAACCTTTCTGATAACAGTAATAATTCTTTACATTTATAAAATACTTTTCTAACTGCTCAAAGCCCTTCAGTTAGTGGGGAGTCACTTCAACCACCACTAATGTGCAGCATCAACTTGGATGATGTGACGGCAGCCATTTTTACACCACACATTAGCTGTTAGGTGGTGCAGGGGTAGAGAGAGTTAGCCAATTAGAGACAGGGGGTGATTAGGAGGGCAGAATGACCAGAGCATGGAGGACAATTTAGCCTGGACATTATGTAATGCCCTGCTCATTACAAAGGATCTTCTAGGACCACAGAGAGTTAGGACCTCAGTTTTACATCTCATCTGAAGGACAGCACCATTTTTACAGCACGGTGTCCCCATCACTGCACTGGGTCATTGGGATCCACATTCAGACCACAGGGTGGGTGACTCCCTTCTGGCATCACCAGCACTTCTTCCAGCAGAAACCCAAGCTTTCCCTACTTCAGCGGTGGGCCAAGTCAGTCCTGGAGGGCCCTGGTGGCTGCAGGTATTTGTTCCAACTCAATTGCTTAATTAGAAAACAATCCTTGATGATAATTCAATTTCATGGCTTGTTAGTGCCTTAACTCTGCCATGCCAGGTCATCCTCATAACTGAGATTTTTTTTTTTTTACTTTCTAAGGATATCATCCAAATGATTTGAAGGCTAAAATGGAGGAGCAATTCTCAGTCCTTCACTTTTTCTCTTCCCTTTCCTTAGAAGTTCAGGTGCTGGTCATAAAATTAGAATATCATGACAAAGTTGAGTTATTTCAGTAATTCCATTCAAAAAGTGAAACTTGTATATTAGATTCATTCATTACACACAGACTGATGTTTTTCAAATGTTTATTTCTTTTAATGTTGATGATTATAACTGACAACTAATGAAAGTCCCAAATTCAGTATCTCGGAAAATTAGAATATTGTGAAAAGGTTCAATATTGAAGACACCTGGTGCCACACTCTAATCAGCTAATTAACTCAAAACACCTGCAAAAGCCTTTAAATGGTCTCTCAGTCGAGTTCTGTAGGCTACACAATCATGGGGAAGACTGCTGACTTGACAGTTGTCCAAAAGACGACCATTGACACCTTGCACAAGGAGGGCAAGACACAAAAGGTCATTGCTAAAGAGGCTGGCTGTTCACAGAGCTCTGTGTCCAAGCACATTAATAGAGAGGCGAAGGGAAGGACAAGATGTGGTAGAAAAAAGTGGACAAGCAATAGGGATAACCGCACCCTGGAGAGGATTGTGAAACAAAACCCATTCAAAAATGTGGGGGAGATTCACAAAGAGTGGATTGCAGCTGGAGTCAGTGCTTCAAGAACCACCACACACAGACGTATGCAAGACATGGGTATCAGCTGTCGCATTCCTTGTGTCAAGCCACTCTTGAACAAGAGAGGGCGTCAGAAGTGTCTCGCCTGGGCTAAAGACAAAAAGGACTGGACTGCTGCTGAGTGGTCCAAAGTTATGTTCTCTGATGAAAGTAAATTTTGCATTTCCTTTGGAAATCAAGGTCCCAGAGTCTGGAGGAAGAGAGGAGAGGCACAGAATCCCACATTGCGTGAGGTCCAGTGTAAAGTTTCCACAGTCCAGTGATGGTTTGGGGTGCCATGTCATATGCTGGTGTTGGGTCCATTGTGTTTTCTGAGGTCCAGGGTCAACGCAGCTGTCTACCAGGAAGTTTTAGAGCACTTCATGCTTCCTGCTGCTGACAAACTTTATGGAGATGCAGATTTCATTTTTCAACAGGACCTGGCACCTGCACACAGTGCCAAAGCTACCAGTACCTGGTTTAAGGACCATGGTATCCCTGTTCTTGATTTGGCCAGCAAACTCGCCTGACCTTAACCCCATAGAAAATCTATGGGGTATTGTGAAGAGGAAGATGCAATATGCCAGACCCAACAATTCAGAAGAGCTGAAGGCCACTATCAGAGCAACATGGGCTCTCATAACACCTGAGCAGTGCCACAGACTGATTTACTCCATGCCACGCCGCATTGCTGCAGTAATCCTGGCCAAAGGAGCCCCAACTAAATATTGAGTGCTGTACATGCTCATACTTTTCATGTTCATACCTTTCAGTTGGCCAACATTTTTAAAAATCCTTTTTTTGCATTGGTCTTAATTGATATTCTAATTTTCCGAGATACTGAATTTGGGACTTTCATTAGTTGTCAGTTATAATCATCAACATTAAAAGAAATAAACATTTGAAATACATCAGTCTGTGTGTAATGAATGAATCTAATATACAAGTTTCACTTTTTGAATGGAATTACTGAAATAAATCAACTTTGTCATGATATTCTAATTTTATGACCAGCACTTGTATTTAATTAAAGCAAATAGTGCATGATGAATACACACCGGTGTAAATGGAAACACACTGAATGAAGAAATGCAGGCTTCTTTTGTTATTTACTGTACCTCTTATTGCTAATAAGGAGCAATTAAAAACCGAGAATACAACAGTTTAAGACTAAATGAACCAATAAGGGTTCAAAATCCTAATGAGCGAGACAACTAAAATAAAGCAGAATTGTTACTTGAGCAATAAATGCTACTTATTAAGCAACTGGGTTGGAACAAAAACCTGCACCAACTGTGGCCCTCCAGGAACGACTTTGTCCACCCCTGATCTCCCATCCAAGTACAAGCCGGGCGCAAACATCCTTAGCTTCAGGTGCATGACCTCTTCTGAAGTGCCACTGGTATGGCTGCTGTTGGGCACTCCCTGGCACACAATACTGCTTGGAGACACATTGGTTCTGAATTAAATTAAGCATATCTCAAAAATGTGCAGATCATTGAAGGGGTTTTGAAAATGGATCCCCCTAACTTACTCAACCACTCATCCATCCATTATTTCATCTTCTAATCCACCTATCCAGGGAGCTCTGGCATATATCAGTAGCACTGGGTGGAAAGGCAAAGGCAACACTGGACCAGGAACAAGTTCATCTATTTGGAATTAGAACATTAGAACAATCTGGACGAGAACAGGCCATTCAGCCCAACAAAGCTCACCAGTCCTCTCCGCTTATTTCTTCCAAAAAAAACATCAAGTCAAGTTTTGAAAGTCCCTAAAGTCTTATTGTCTACCACTCTACTTGGCAGCTTATTCCAAGTGTCTATAGTTCTTTGTGTAAAGAGAAACTTTGTCCATTGAAGAATTGTGGATGCCACTGTGCTGTTGAGAACCTTCAATGCTTCAGAAGTGTTTTTGTAGCGTCCCCCAGGTCGGTGTCTCCACATAATTCTGTACCTAAGCTCTGCAGTCAATTCCTTCAACTTCATGGCTTGGCTACTGTCAACTGCAGGACCTTCTATGGACAGGCAGGCATGTGTCTTTCCTAATCAGTCAAATCAACTGAACTGACCACAGGTGGACTCCCAACAGGGTGGAGGAACATCTCAATGATGATTAATAGAATGGGATGCACCTGAGGCAGATTTCAAGTCTCAAAGCAAAGGGTCTGTATCAGCTTTTTACTTTTGATGCATTTGAAAACATGTCTAGCCCTAGTTTTGCTTTGTTATTCTGGCGTGTTGCTTGATGAGGGTAGAAAAATGAATTTAACTGATTTTAGCAGGAGGCCGCAAAACAAAAATGTATAAAAAGTGAAGGGTCTGACTCCATTCTGAAAGTGCCATCCTTTAGAACATTAGAACAATCTGGAGAAGAACAGGCCATTCAGCTCAACAAAGCTCGCCAGTACTATCCACTTATTTCTTCTAGAAAACATCAAGTCAAGTTTTGAAAGACCCTAACGTCTTACTGTCTACCACACTACTTGGTCGCTTATTCCAAGTGTCTATCATTCTTTGTGTAAAGAAAAACTTCCTAATGTTTGTGTAAAATGTACCCTTAACAAGTTTCCAACTGTGTCCCCGTGTTCTTGATGAACTCATTTTAAAATAACAGTCTCGATCCACTGGACTAATTCCCTTCATAATTTTAAACACTTTAGTCAGGTCTTCTCTTAATCTTCTTTTTCATAAACCGTGAAGGCTCAGCTCTTTTAATCGTTCCTCCTAACTCATCCCCTGTAGCCCTGGACTCAGCCCTGTCGCTCTTCTCTGGACCTTTTCTAGTGCTGCTATGTCCTTTTTGTAGCCTGGAGACCAAAACTACACACAGGATTCCAGATGAGGCCTCACCAGTGTGTTATAAAGACTTGAGCAGAACCTCCTTGGACTTGTACTCCACACATCGTGCTATATAACCTGACATTAATGGCTTCTGAACACGGTCAGGAAGTCGACAGTTTAGAGTCCACTATGATTCCTAAATCCTTCTCATAAGGTGGACTCTCGATTTTCAGACCCCCCCCATTGTGTTCAACCCTAACATTTTTACTTCCTATGTGTAATTCTTTACATTTACTGACATTAAATTTCATCTTCCTCAGATCTGCCCAAGCCTGTATGCTGTCCAAGTCCTTCTGTGATGATATAACGGATTCCAAATTATCTGCTAATCCACCTATCTTGGTATCATAAATACTCGCAGCTCTTTTTGATATTTGTTTGCTTTATTGACTTTCTTCCAAAGCACCTTAGAAATCAGAAGTGCACAACTCAGTCGTTTGTTTTTTTGCAACGTCAGCCTTGGCAGCTTCAGTGACTCACTTAAGGTCAAAAGACGAGTCAGCGGTCCCATGGAACCGGCAGTCTTGTGGTTCTCCAGTCCAGCACCTCAGTCACTAAGCCACAATTCCCACCCCGATGTTGAGATCCATGTCTTATGGCCTCTTTGTCTGTTCCCCAAGCTGCCCGCTGCCCTCTGTTTCACCGCACCCCCAGTTACCTTGACTCGGTGACTGCAGGCTATGCAGTGACATCGCCTTGGTTTGTCAACAGGAAGCCCTGCTCTACTGGAGCTACGGTGTGGGCGTCTGAAGGGAGAGCCCAGCAGCTGAGTGCTGTTAAATCTTTAGAGAGTGGCTTTGCGCAGATGTTCACGCTTTTGCTAACGTCTTTCCCTCTCTCTCTCACTCTCTTTGCACATTTTTTATTTACGCTTTCGGATGAGTAGGTGGTTGTAGGATTTGGTGCAACCCACATTCCATCAGCCAAGTGGATTGAAAGCCGCAGAGCGCTGGTGCAACTAACGGGTGAAGGGCACTTGCTGCTTAGATCGGGCCGCCGTTACACACCACAGACTCTGCAGTGCTCTTCTGCATGATGCACATCACCTCCTGGGCCCCCAGAGCGAGCCTCTTCTCGTATCAGATTGGGTCGGGTTTACCTTCCAGCCTTCAGCTTCTATAGGGATCTCCTGCAGAGATTTCTTAGAGCTTGCATCTCCAACTGTTTGTGGGTTTCACAACTCAGACCTTCCAGCTTTGTGGGGTTCATTGCAGACATTTAAAATTTGTCAAAGTAACCTTCTCCTGCCTGTGCTTTATGGGGCTTCAACTTTTGAACTTTGGTTAGGTGACCTCTGAGGTTCACATTAGACCCTTGTGGTGCAAGAGAGTTACTGTTCATACTGTCATTTGTGATGTGTCTCAGTATTTATGAGGTTAATACCCATACATTCTAAAAAGGGGTTCACCTCCTAGATTCTCCATCTTTGTTGGCCTCACCTTGGACATCTGCAATTTATCAAATCCGTCTTCTTTGTACAAAATGTATCTCCTAGGCTGCAAGATCCTTGGGGTACATTGGAGTCACCATCCATATTCTAAGAATTTGTAGGGTTCACCTCAGGTAGTTGAACTCCATTGGAGTCACCAACCATCCATATTCTCTGGATGTGTGAGTTTCAGCTCATACACCTGCCATACATTGGAGTCACCATCCATATTCTCCGAATTTGTAGGCCTCAGGTAGCTGAACTCCATCTGAGCCACCAACAATTCATATTTTATGTATTTGTAGGGTTCACCTTTGATAGTGTTTTATAGGCTTGAACCCAAGTGCCATTTGGGGTTCACCCAAGACACAGGCACCCTCAGAGACTTATGTTAAAAGAGATTCATCTTCAAGCATTCAGAGTTTATGGGATCATCTCAGACCATTGGGGTACATTGGAATCACCATCCATATTTTCAGAATCTTTAGGTTTCACCTCAGACAGTTGAAGTCCATTAGTGTAACCATCCATCTATATTCTCAGAATTCGTAAATTTGATCCCATTCAATTGAGGTACAACAAAGTCACTATCTGTATTCTCAGGGTTTATAAGGTTCAACTCAAGTAGTTCGACTCCATCAGAGTCACCAACCATTTATATTCTCAGAATTTGAGTTCACCTCAGATTGTTGGTCACCAACAGTCCATATTCAATGAATTTGTAGGGTTCACCTTGGATAGAGGGGAGGTTTCTGATTATTTAATAAACTTTAAAATTAGGGACATTTGGGTAGGTTCATCTCCAAGACTTTCTAACTTTTGGGGTTCACCCAAAGCACCTGCAGTGTGTGAGAACCACCTTCTACAGTACACTTCATCCCTCAGAGACTTGCATCATCATCTTCGAGCATTCAGAGTTTGTGGGATCGCCCTAGACCAATGAGGTACATCCACATTCTCAGAATTTGTAGGTTTCACCTCAGATAGTTGGAGTTTATTAGAGAGGATAAACATCCATATTCTCAGAATTTGTAAATTTCAGATCATTTTGTTGGGGTACATCAGAGTCACCATCCATATTTGTAGGGTTAACCTCAGATAGCTGTAGTCCATCAGCTCCACCATCCATATTCTTAAAATCTGTGAGTCAGACAGTTGAGGTACATCAGAGTCACCATTCATTTTCTCAAAATCTGTAGGTTCATCTCAGACCCATTTGGTGCATTGGTGTCACCATCAATATTCTCAGAATGTGTGGCGTGTATTTAATGGGTTTCATCCCAGGGCCGTCTTAGCAACATTATAGGCCCCTGGGAAAAGCAGTGCACTGGGGCCCCTACCTACAGAACTACTCAGCAAGTCATAAAATATATTGATTAGCATTGGACCCCTATGTTCGTGGGGCAACTGGGCAACTGCCCAGCATGCCCATGCATTAAGACGTCCCTGTTTCAACCCTAGGATATTTAAACAACTCATTGTTCATCTCCAAGACTTTCTGACTTTTTAGGTTCACCCAGGGCACTGGTACTGTTTGAGAATCATCTTCTAGACTTCATCTTCTCACAGAATTTGTGACAGCACCTCAGAACGTTGTGGTATATCAGTGTCACCACCCATATTCTCAGAATGTTTAGGGTTCACTTCAGATAGTATGGGCCCATCAGAATCATCATTTATGCTGTCAGAATTTCGGGATTTCAACTTAGTTGGAGAACTTAAGAAGAACCTCCATCTCCATCCCCTTCTCAGAATTTGTGGGGACATCGAGTCTCGCTCCAGATTCTTAGAATTTATGGTTTTCACCTCAGAGATCTGAGATGTTTCTGAGTATTTAATGGGCTTCATCCCTTGGCCATTTCAGGTTTATGGGACTTGCCACTAAGACTTTCTGATCTATTGGGTTCACTGAAGGCACTTGCACCATGTGAGAATCATCTTCTAGATTTCACTCCTCAGACACTTAAGTTAAAGGAGATTAATCTTCCAAATCTCCAAGTTGGAAGGACCACCTCAGACACTTGGGATTTATTAAGCTCACCCCTTCAAATCTAAGGCTTTACGGTGTTTACTCCACAGATGTGTAAGTTATATGAAATGCACCACTTAGACTCTTCATTTCACTTTCCAAGCTCTCATACATCATGGGGTTCATTTCAGACAGTTGGGATGTGCTACAAAAAAAACTGTTAGACTCTTGTAGTTTGTGGGTTCATCTCCTAAACTTTGCTTATTGATTTAGTTGTAAAATGAAATGAGAACTTGTAATAGCTTTTACATAACAGAATAAAAAAAAGAAGATGACCTCTGCTACAAAAGTGTGAAGCACATACAAAACAAAACGGTGATAGGTGGTCTAGGACCTGTGCCGCCATTTTGGTTAGGGTTGGAGAGAGAGAGAGAGAGAGAGAGAGAGAGAGAGAGAGAGAGATCATTGGCTCATGTCCAGGTCAAAAATCAGTAAAGGAGAAGCTAGATGAGAGGTAGACTGAAAAGACAGACATCTCTACATCACTGGCCACCAACAATTCACCATCTTAACATAAGATATCCTTTTTTGGGCTGGATGACTCAGTGACCTCAATATGGAGAGTTCAAGGATTATGGATGATAAAAAGAAAAGACTTCTGCAAGATGAAAGATAGAGACAAGAAATCCAAAAGATCTTCATGGTGTTCATGTGACATCAGTCCATTCACGTTATAAAAGATGGCCGCGTGCTTGGGGCCAAAAAAAAAAAAACAAAGGAAAGACCTCATAAAAATCTTTTTGACCAATGTTTATCTTTAACGAAATGACTCTAGTCTTGTTATTATCATGACTTTAGGGTTTTGATGTATGCGTAATCTGTTGTTGGTTTTTTTTCATATTTGCAAGTGTTTTCTGGTACTTGAATTAATTTATGAATTATGAATTAATTTACCATTATTTTAATGACATCACTTCAGCACCATTTTGTTTCATGTACTTGGTCGTGGCCACCGCAATACGTGCTGGTGATGTGGGTAGTGGCAACTGCAAACTTCTTTAGAGGGTGTCATGGCAGAAAGAAAAAAAAGAACAGTGGTGGCATCATCTGAGCGTGAACCGAATTGCTGAAGCCAATCGTTGGAAGAAAAACAACAAAGGCAGCGCCATCTGCTGAGCGTCAACTTTGGGAAAGAGTGCATGTGCAGCAAAGACTGACAAGTGGCCGCACGCAACCTGACCTGTGCTCCTGTCCTTACACCAAAGTGATTCTTATGATCACAAAATACAATGCTATACACTGTCATGGTGCATCAAAGAGCTCCATCAGCGACATCTACTTAGCATCAAACCAAACACAAGGAGCTTCAGTGACAAAGAATGACAAAAGATAAGTTTGAATGTAGAGCCATTGAAAAGCTAGTTAATGCTATGGCTCATCAACATACCATACATCCTCCATGATACGGATTGCAAGAATGCCAGTGACAAAGAACTTTATGCCAACAAATGAGAAGATTGTCAAATACTCACAGTTTCCACCCACATTGTTTTTTACAATTGCTGACAATTTGGCTATGCAGGACAACCAGAGGTCAAGACCCTTCCAGTCAGAAGTGCATATGGGACACCGTCAGGGTTCCAATAAGTTAATTGGTACAACTCTATGCCAAGAATGGGCGCAGCTCCTCTTTCTTGCATAATTCTGAAGAGCACATTAAAGTTAACTGAGGTTACTGCCCACCTTGCCCCTGAAGTCCTGGTTCTTCTAGAACCTACACTATACAAACTGGCCAACCACCAGAAGAGATTGTTTATTCTTGGATTAGTCGTGACAGGACATGGACTTCCTATTCTCGTTGCTACACAAGCCTGATACCATGTGCCAAGCAGGCAAAACTTTGCATTTTTATTTTTGCTACTCATTTTTGAGAAGGGTCTAGAATGCAGATCTCTGCAACTCTCCTGAACAGCAAGTTGGATTGCAAATTTATGTCACATGGCATAAATGAGTCAGTCATGCTACATTACACCTCCATTGAAAGACATGCCTACTCAACAGTTGAGTCAGATAACTCCTCCCACAACCCTAACCTTAACCACAGGTTTAAGGATGCTTTATGAGAATGAATCGTGAGGTAGACCTTCAAAATTGGTGTGTCAAGAAAGACGCAAATGACTGGGCATATCGAGTAACATCACTGACTTATAATGCAAAGGACGCTAAACGTCATTGTTCCACAACAGAACTCAATGGAGCAGCTAGACTCTACTGAATGTTTTTCTTTTCTTTCAATCAAATGGGGTTTCTCCGTGGAGGTGGTCCAGTTCTTTGGTTTTTTTTTTCTTGTTTCGTGGTGTTACAGCCCATAATGTCACTCAGTAGAGGGTATAAAGGTCAGGGGCCATGCACTTCCTGATTATCGAATATTGGATAAAAATACTTCACGTGTGCCGTGCTCTCCTTTATGTTTGTTCTCACTTTCCAAAATCAGGACTTCTCAGTTTTGCTTTCTCGGCCACGCTTTTTGGTTTCTGATTGGGGCTTTAGTAAAAGTCAGGGTTGATTTTGGTTTGCACACTTTTACTCGGGTTAGACTTAGAAAGTATTTAAGAATATTTCTGCCTTTTCTTCTAAAGATATAACAATGCTTTCCACCATTTTGGTATTCAAACAAGCAATTTGAGGTATGTCAGAATCAATACCACAGAAAATTGTCCCGTGTGAGATTAGTATCCTCATGAGATTCACCACCTTTTTGGACTTCACCAACTGAAGTTCGAGTTTACCTGTGTGAGATGCATATCCTGGATTTTTTGTGGTCACCTCCAACACTTGGAACCCATGGGATTCACGTTCCAGACTTTAAGGGGTTCACTTCTTTGACAGTTGCGGTATGATAGATAGATAGATAGATAGATAGATAGATAGATAGATAGATAGATAGATAGATAGATAGATAGATAGATAGATAGATAGATAGATAGATAGATAGATAGATAGATAGATAGATAGATAGATAGATAGATAGATAGATAGATAGATAGATAGATAGATAGATAGATAGATAGATACTTCATTAATCCCAAGGGGAAATTCACATGTGAGAGATGCATTGAATTTGCGAGTTTCCTGTTTTAGCATTTTTCATTTAGAAGATAGAAGAAATTATGAGACTTGCCTCTTAACCTCTGAGACAATATGGTACACCTTTCAGATCTTCAGAGTTTTCAGGATCATTTGAGGTACGTGAGATTCCTTTGCTTTATTTTAAGATGTGGCTAGATCAGCTAGCACTGGCCTGACTCACAAACTTTATGGAGTCCATCTCCTATATTTGGGGTGTGCTGTGAAATGTTACGTGGGTTCTTCTTCCACATCTGAATTTTTGTGAAATTTATCTTCTAGACTGTAACAGTTTTTGGTGTTCACCTCTTACTGCGGTATAGCAATTTCTCATTGTTGATGGTGAGGTTCTCACCTGAAATTTCAGGTATGTTATATTCTATTACTTTATGGGGTTCACCCTCAAACATTCAAACCTTCTGTGATTCACCAGCCAAACTTTTAGACTTTTCAGGGTTCATCTTAGACCTTTGGGGTGTGTTCGGTTCAATTTCTAGCCTCTATGATCTTATGGGGGTTCATCTTTCAACCTTGGGTTTTGAAAGATTTATCAGAATGAGGAGTTCAGCTCATGCACTTTGGATGTATTCAACTTTAAGCATTTATGGGGTTCACCCTTCAGACAACCATCCATCCATCCGTTATCCAACCTGCTATATCCTAACTACAGGGTCAAATGGGTCTGCTGGAGCTAATACTCTTCAGATACTCAAGCACTTTGTAGTTCATATCACTTATTTTGAGTAAACTGGGTTGAACTTTTTTGATATTAAGAGATTATGAGGGTTCACCTCTTAGACCTGAACTATCTTCTAGAGTGTCGGAGAACATCTTCCCGCTGGTAGTGACTTGGACTGGATAGAATGGAAAAACCTTAACTACCTATGCGCGCCAGGACTGGCAGAACCAAAGCCAACATGACCAAGTGGAAGTACTATAATGACAGTAATCTATGCAATTGCAGGGAAAAACAGACTATGGAACATCTCCTGTTCTGCCCACACCTGGATGAAAAATGCACAATGGGGGACCTCAATATGGCCACAGACAGAGCTATAGCATGCTCTTGTCAATACAAAACCTTGGTTTAAGGACTCAAGAAGAAGAAGTCGGTGGCTTCAGGTTTAAGTTAAACACTTTGGATGTGTTAAACTCCAGACGTTTATGGGGTTCACCCCTCGAAGGTTTATGGGGTTAGCATTTAGCATGTGCTAGATTCATCTTCTAGAATCTATGACTTTCTCACCATTCTTCTTCTTCTCTGCATCCCACACTCCTATGCACTGTCAGGGCTAGTGGTTGGAGCCTTCTGTATTGACCAAGGTCCTTTCCTCTCTTGAGCCAAGTGGACTGCACTTTGTATATCAATTGCAGTAAATTCCTGGATAACATTCAACCATCTCCTTTTCTGGCATTCTCTTTTCTATTTACTTTCTCATATAGATAGTATAGAGAAAATATAGGAATTGTGAAAGCAATCAAACTCGAGATTTTGATGAATCTTGACGTTTTAGACCTTCCTGAGTCTGAAAATACCATTTTTGAAATTCTGTCTGTCTGTCTATCTGTGTTTAAACACAATAACTCGAAAAGGCTTGGTCAATGAGATTTTGTACACCTGCTTTATATCAAAAATAAGGAATCCTATCAACTTTTGGGCCACTATCGACAACCAGAAGTGATACTTTAACTGAATACTTTCACAAATTTTCAAGAAAACTGTTGTTATAATTACAGATAGATGATTCAAATTTTGTATAGACACTTGTAATGATAAAAAGCAAACAAATTTGACATTTGAGAAAAATTACTCAACTGGATGTAGTAACAACCATCCGAATTTTTTGTACCATGGAAATATAAATGTATACACAGTACTAAAAACTGTATTTAATATAATGCGTACTTTTTCAATAACTATTATTAATTTTATTTAAGCATATACATCATCAGTTTAATAATAACGTGTAAGTATTGAACATGCCATGTAAATATAAAGATGTAATGGCAACAAATATGCTGCTACGTCCCCGTCGTGTTCCTGGTAATACATTTAATTTTATGATTTTTTATTTTTTTTTATTTCCGCCATCATTATCATACTTAAAGGTAGCTACATGCCATTTTACCTATACCAATTTATTGCAACAAATCTTATATATAAACTTCTATGCGTGGAAGTGTGTCTGTCTGCCTGTCCAGCCTGGAAGTGAGAGGTGGAGTCGGGGTAAGGACTCCACCGCTGAGGATATGCAAGCGAGGCCCGCACGTCGGTAAACCGAAACCTCCGAAGAAAGAATCACTCGCTTAGCAGCTAATATATGAGCGAGGAGAACACATCGGCAAAACGGTATGCCTTTTAGTTTTCCTCCCACCGCTAATACGCAAGCGAGGCCCGCACATCGGTAAACCGAAACTTTCAATGACCTGACATATCGACATTTCATTTTTTTTTTTTTCTGACGATTTCAATAGTTTCTAGGACCCTGTGCTTTTTTACAGCATGGGCTTACACAGCTAGTATTATACAGGGTGGCGCACAAAAAACAGAACCATCTCCGACTCCAATGTCGACATACGTTTTTAGCCCGTACACGAAACAAGCAACGGGGCCCAATTCTGTTTGCAGTTTGCAACTGACCCAGTCATATGCCACTTCTTCACCAACTCATGAATACTGGTCTTTGCTGGTAGGTTTATGGTAAGAAACCTCAGAGCGAAAATGTCCCGCGTTTCCTTAATAGAACAAGTAGACACATACGCCTCCACTATTCCAATCCTCTGTTGCAGAGAATACATCTTCTGGATCTCTTTCACGCACATCTGTACCCACTGGCTCACAGCTTCCTTACTAATGTAAAGTTGGGGCTGCTGACCCTGTCGCCACAACGAAGCTCCGTGATCACGACGACACCCACCTGTATAATAGCTCGAGCAAGCCAGTCGGATATGGTTCGGTTTTTCGTGCGCCACCCTTTATAATACTAACACTTTTTCTATGTTTTAGGTGACTATAACTCTTTTTACTTTGCACGTAATCAATATGTAATCATGAAAAAATTCCACAAAAATTTTCAACTTCCCTAAGTGTGAAAATATCATCTGTATTACTAACTGAGAATGGTAAACCGGATGGCATGGACGCAGGTACACGGCGATGGGACCATGAGACATACTGCGCAGGCGCGTACAGCGCGCATCTCATAGACCGCACGCGAAGTCGTATCTACCGCAAACGAAGGAGTCACGGCCCAAAAACGAAACAGCTCAACTGATGTGAATGAGAAATGAAACAACAACGCGCCCATAGCTAACGACTAACGACACAGCCATACAAAAAAGAGGATTCTGCGCTGCAACCCAGAGTCAAACGGAAGAGGCTACGGCGGCCCCACAGGTCCACAATGATACTACGGAAGGTGCAGGCATCACCGCCATATTGTGAGTGGCACTACTACGGAAGGTGCAGGCGTCACCGCCATTTTGTGAGTGGCACTACTGCGGAGTGAAGTTAGGAATAATGTGCTGCTTGGGATTGTACAAACCGCTGAACGCTTTACACCGAATTCAAACACAATACAGCTCAACGATACAAACACAAGCCCGCCTAGATAAGATCAATGAACGCAGGCGCCTACAACGCACGTTCGAAACTGCGGAAGCAAAGCAGGCACGGGTTCAAAACGAACGAGCTCGACTGACGGATAAACAAACACGAGATCGGCTGGATAAAATCAATGAATGCAGGCGCCTACAACGCGCGTCTGAAATGCCGCAAGCAGAGCGGGCACGGCTCCAAGACGAATGAGCTCGACTAATGTATTTCAGGATACCCAACGCCGGGGGTAGGCGAGCGAAGCAAGCAGGGGGCAGAGCCCCCCTTGTTTTAATATAAAGTTTGATTAAAAATAGAGATAAATGATTGTGTATTGATATTATCAATTAGTTATGATAAGAAATGCAGTGAGAAGTCAAGCAAAATGACTCCTCTAATTGGCTAACTATAAAGAATACAATATGCAAGCTTTCGAGGCAGTGGTGTAGCTCGAGTTCGCACCACTCAGGGCGGGGCAGGGCGGGGCTTCAATTTGCCGCCCTCCAACGTATCTGAATATGTTAACCTATTTCAACAGAAAATTAAAATGACGTATAGAGAAAAATTAAGATACATTTTGCATAGATTTATTTACATACAGAGGAACACCAATATTTTTTTCACATCTAATTATTTATAAGCATCAACTAGACAAGAATATAGTACAGACGCACTGATAAGCCGTGTTCTGATTATTAGTTTAATATAATTACGCTGTGAAAACCAGAACCGGTGTGGAGTACAAGTGATAGGTGGGGATGAGCAAGAACGCATTCGAATTGATAACAAAACGAAGTTATACATTGTGAATTAGTTGTTTATCTTCCTAGAAATTATTATCGGTGTAATGTTTCTGTTTATTTTTGTTATTGCCTCATAAATTTCAACTGCAGTGTCTGATGCCGTCACAGAAGGACCGTCTGAAAATGATTTTTGAAGCATTTGTGGATGAAAATTAGAGAATTTGACTTTTTTTCATTCATGAGTGATATTTTTTCGAACCCTGCTGCTTACACGTGAAGTGTTCCGAGCCTTTTGGCCAATAATGCCGTGAACAAAAATGTGCCGCCCGGGGTGGTCCGCCCCCTCTGCCCGCCCCTAGCTACGCCACTGTTTCGAGGCAACTCAGGCCCCTTCTTCAGTCAAGAGACTGAGTTGCCTCGAAAGCTTTAGCCAATAAAAGGTGTCATTTTGCTGGACTTCTCACTACATTCTTAATGGCTAACACGGTACAACACCCTAGTACTTATGATGAGAAACAAAGACATATGATATTGGAGAAATATTGCGCAACTGGAAGGGGTTCTGGTGACCTTTTCCTCTATCTCAGTATACGAGAAAGCAAAGGGGAGCGCATTTCCAATATTTTCCTTTGGTTTATTGATCTGTCATCCTTCACCCTATAGACATGTCCATGTATCCATGTACCAGTTTCCTCACTATGATCTCGACTGCTAGTGTCGCTCTTCTGTTCAACACCTTTCTAATCTCTTTATTTCTGACCAAGGTATTCCTGTCGTTGTGAACTTGAAGTCCCAAAGCACAAAGTCCCAAAAAGCACTTCCAAAAGTGTCCACCAAAGGGGGAAAACCATCGAAACCCTGCAAATACAGGATCTTCATAAATGAAATGTTTATTATCCAAAATTGTTCTGTAACAAGAATAAAGTTCCGTGGAGCACAAAGGCAACGAGGGTTAGGGTTAGGTAATCCAAAGCAAACCCAAAAATGTAGAGAATGGACGAAACAACATAGCAGAAGGTTGCAAAATCCAGAATCAAGAAGACTCAATGCAGAGAGAAAGACGAGAACTCACCCAGTCCAGAGCGCATTCGCAATGAACCACCAGGAACTGTGGGAGATCCTACAGATTTATAGGGCGGAGGGCAGTTCCTGGTGATGATTGGCAGGTGACCCCGCCTCTTAAGAGAACCACCCACAAATCACATGGCACGTAAACAAGGCAGAGTACACAAAGCGTAGAATACATAAAAGAAATACTAACACAGAACAATAACCCAAACGTGAACAAGAAAAATAGAATAGAAAACAACAATAGGAACCCCCAGCCAGGGGAGAAACTTGAAATATGACACCTCTTGAGTTCACCATTAAAGCATTAAAACATTATGTGGTTTAACTGATGTTTTTGGGTTCATCTCAGACATTTGGGGTGCATTAGATGTATCTTTTTGACTGATTTATCTTCTATGGCTTTAAGGAGTTCATCACCTCAAATATTTAACCTGCCGCAGTCTCAGACTCTGTGGGGTTCATTTCGGGGGTGTGTGTTAGATTCTTCTTCAGCACTCCATGACTCTGGGGGTTTGTCTCTCAGACACTTGAGCCATATTTTAGATTCATCGTAATGGATTCATGTGATTTTCGACTCTCAGACGTCTGCCTATATTTGTATGCTTTTTTTTGTTTTTTTTTTATGTGGGGGGGCTGCATGTTTTCTTGTCTTTTCTTTTGTTTTAGGAGCATCTTATCAAGTATGCAGTCAAGTGCGAAGCTCTGTGGGTACAGTACGCTGACAGTCTTGCTCGCTTGCACGCCGTAAAGAGTCGTGCTCCTAGTGTGCGGTTTTTGCATGCAGCTGGGACATCCTGTTGGCTGTGTGATAAACAAGAAGGGGAGCGCAGTTCTGACGAAGCAGGTAAGAAAAGCCACAAAACCTCAAGTCAGCAGAGCATCGTCCTCGTCAGCTCAGAGCGACTGGCAGTCTCGTTGGGGGAGACGGGCTGACAGGTGTCAACATACACCGATTTAGGAAGTCCTTCCGTAAAGGACAATCAGTCAGTCATTCAAATTTCTAACTTGCTTTGTCCTGAACAGGATTGCGGGGGTCTGCTGGAGCCTATCCCAGCTAGGATAGGGTGCAAAGCAGAAACAGACTCTGAATAGGGCGCCAATCCATCGCAGGGTGAACACACACACACACACACACATCAACCTCAACCACACACTAGGGCCAATTCAGCATCACCAGTTCACCTAACCTGCATGTCTTTGGACTGTGGGAGGAAACAGGAGCACCAGGAGGAAATCCACACAGACATGGGGAGAACATGCAAACTCCACACAGGGAGGACCCAGGAGGTGAACCCTGGTCTCTTACTGTGAGGCAGCAGTACCAGCACTGTGCCACCACTCCTGTAAAGGGCAGAAATCTGAATTTATTATGCCTACTTGAACTTCAAAGTCTGCTAGTGAGCAGACGACAAACAGGGATCAACCCTGACATGTGTGTCAAAGAGCATGGCCCACAAACATGGGGGGACACCTCAATGAACTGAAAGTGTGTGGCTGTACGCGGGCACAGTCCAGACATGACCATTTCTTTAATCTCCGGGAATGACCATGATATTGATGCCCTCTTTTACCTGACGACAATAGCTATTATCATGGAAAACAGTCACCATCTTGCTCTTTGTTATTTGTTTAAATCCCACCCTGCTGTCCCTTACCACAGACATATCGCCACCTTCTCCTTAACAGCCTGTTGGCTTTGAAGTGGGACTCTTAGTGTCAGGTGCAGCTGCTATGCGCTCACAGGTACCTGAGGGATCACCAGACATGGAGACCACCTCTAAGCGCACATATGAAAAGGGAGGATTGAGAAGTTTACAGTCCGACCTATTAGGAGAAACACCAGCAGAAACAAGCAGGTTTTATTTTTCAACATCGTCCCCATGAAGACTAGTATGCTGGTTTTATATCTTTTCTATGACACCTAAATCAAATGTTATATCTCAATTGTTCAGCCATTCTGCTCTTGAACTTGATGTTTTTAGTGCTAGTGCAGCACATCTCGTTTTTTGCTATCTATTATTTTTTTACTGAAATTGTGTATTATCTACATAATGTATTCAGCCTTTATAAGTTTTCACACTTTCTTGTTTTACAGTTTTCACTCCCAACAGGTCTCTGCAAAATGTCTATCTATCTATCTATCTATCTATCTATCTATCTATCTATCTATCTATCTATCTATCTATCTATCTATCTATCTATCTATCTATCTATCTATTATATAGTGCCTTTCATATCTATCTATCTATCTATCTATCTATCTATCTATCTATCTATCTATCTATCTATCTATCTATCATATAGTGCGTTTCATATTTATCTATCTATCTATTACACAATGCCTTTCACATCTACATTATATACACAGTACATTATATAGTTCAGAAAGTCAATATATATTATATTAAGCATTATCTATTTATTAATTTATATAGTGCATTTTGTATCTATCTATTTGTAAGTCACAATATGACTAAAAGATATATATGCAAGGCACTGTATACAATACAATACAATACAATACAGTTTATTTTTGTATAGCCCAAAATCACCCAGGAAGTGCCGCAATGGGCTTTAACAGGCCCTGCCTCTTGACAGCCCCCCAGCCTTGACTCTCTAAGAAGACAAGGAAAAAACTCCCAAAAAAAACCTTGTAGGGAAAAATGGAAGAAACCTCGGGAAAGGCAGTTCAAAGTGAGACCCCTTTCCAGGTAGGTTGGGCGTGCAGTGGGTGTCAAAAGAAGGGGGTCAATACAATACAATACAGTACACAGAACAGAACAATTCCTCAATATAGTAAAAAATAAAAAATATAAATTTTAGAAGTACAGAGCAGAATTTAACAGTAGGTGATATATGATAGAGATACAGTATATACACATTACATATACATATATATACATACATTTACATTAAATAAATAGGAAAGGTACTGTATCACATATTAAGCACATCTATCTCACTATGTACAGTATATAAATATTAAACACATGATTAAACACTATATGACAGAAAGCTAGATACACAGGAAGGGCACTATATGGTAGATCGATAGATATTAGTTGTGCCATTTTAAAAGCTCTATGTACAATATCACTGAATGCACTATCTATCTATCTATCTATCTATCTATCTATCTATCTATCTATCTATCTATCTATCTATCTATCTATCTATCTATCTATCTATCTATCTATCTATCTGTTATATAGTGCCTTTCACATCTATCTATGTATTTCTACTGTATATTCAGATACAGACGGGTCAAAAAAGATCTCACTGTTCTAAAATTTAATCCTGGAAAGATAGAGCAAGTCTAAGAATGGTGAGACTTCATTCAGAATCTGTCTTTGACGGAAAAAGTAAACATTCATTTGAAAACACTTAGAAGCTAATTCACGCTCTACAGAAGGGCGGCACAAAAGTGCTGTTGCACTGTCCAAGGTTCCAAATCCAGGCCAACAACTAGAATATTAGAACAACTGTGATGAGAGTTCGTCCATCCTATTCATCTTGATTGCCCAAAATAAAATCAGGTTGAGATTTGAAGGTCCCTAAAGTCCTACTCACTACCACACTACTTGGTCATTTTATATGTTTGTGTTTGTTTGCTTGAAGGACTTTTTGGAACAGCTATGTGAAATCTGCCCTTAATGAATTTCTGTTATGTGTCAGGCACATAACAGTGTGTTCACTACTTGTTTTTGATATCTTATTGGTTTATTTTCACATGTTTATTGTTATTTTGTTTCCTATGTTAATAGTGCTCTATTTAGTTTTATGATCTTTGTAAGTGTATTTTGAGGGTGAAGCCTCGGGAGGTGGGACCACCATGGTGTCACCACTCCAGGGCCCTCCCTATGGCTATTTAAGGTCAGAGCAGAGGAACTTCAGAAGAGGCACATTGAAGTTTAATGGAATCTAAGTGAATATTTTCTTAATACAAAAAAGATTTTGTGTGAACGTGGACCTGTTTTTTTTATTTTAATCAGGTGTAAGTAAGTTGCAATAATGATTTTGAGCTGTTAACTTTATCTTGTATTGACAGTTCTGTTTCATACAGACACAACAGCTAGGAGTGTAGCCTCACAGCACCAGAGACCTGGGTTTGAATTTCTATTTCTGTAACATTTGCATATGAGTTGTACTTAAGGGTCTTCTTGTACTTCTTTCGGCTGTGCCACAACGGATCATCTTCTTCCATATCTTTCTGTCCTCTCCATCTTATTCTGTTACACCATCACCTGCATGTCTTCTCTCACCACATCCATAAACCTTCGCTTAGGCCTTCCTCTTTTCTAACTACACTTTCCCCTGCCACCACTTTTCAGTCTTTCATCTCCTTCAGTTTGACTCTTCTGCAAAGGATATAGTTTACCTGTGTGCATCTTCCTCCACTCTTGTATGTCAACCTATGTTCCTCCCTCTTCTTAAAATATGTAGTCACTACAGCCATGTCCATCCTTTTCACAAAATTCACTACCATCTGACCTTCCTCATTCCTCTCCTTGACACCATACCTCCTCATCTCCACTGTTCCCTTCACCAACATGTCCATTGAAATCCGCTCCAATCATCACTTTCTGTCCCTTGGGTACACTGTTCATCACTTCATCCAACTCACTCCAGAAATCTTCTTTCTCATCCATCGCACACCCAACTTGTGGGGCATTTGCACTAACGACATTCATCATCACACCTCCAATTTCCAGCTTCATAATTATTACTCTGTCTGACACTCTTTTCACCTCCAGGACACACTTGACATACTGTTCCTTCAGTGCTCCACACCATGATATAACAATTTGAATCCACTTCCGATCCACCTGGCCTTACTCCCCTTCCATTTAGTCTCTTGCACGCACAATATATCAACCTTCCTTCTCTCCATCATATCTGCTGACTCTCTCCCCTTGTGGTGTAGTGGGTCCATAGTTCAGATCAAAGGCCACTTTTTAAATAAATAATCGGTGCACTTGCGGCTTTGAGAGGGCATGTGGTACTGTGGCTGGAGAGGTTCCCAGGTGATTCGTGATGCGGATGGTCCTCACTTAAGTGCACAGGTGAGGAGTCGTTTGCATCCGTAATTGTTGCTGGGAGCTGCTAATTGCCACACTTGATCAATGTCCCCGTAATATTTAATAGAAGCGCGAGGCGGATGAGAAAAGGAAAGAAGAGAGAGAAAAGAACGTGAAGGGAAGTTAAAGGTGAAGAAAACAGCAAGAAGCAGGACAGAGAAAGTCCGTGAGAGCGAGAGCAGGCTCGTGAGAGTTTAATGCAGCTGGTAGGAGAGCCCCGAGTGGGTGTTTGGCCAGCACCCGAGGGCCGACGGTAGTGGTCGCTCCTGTTGAGCGCTTGTTTGGAGCAGGAGTGACTGGGAGAAGGTTGGCACGCCGCAGTGAAGGAAGCTGAGTCAAGGAGGCTTTGGGCATGTTGAGCCCCAGCGTGAGACGCCCTGGCGGCTGGGGAAGAAACCCATGTCTCGGTCCGGCTGGAGCCTGACATAGCCAGGGATTGGAGGGCTAGTGGACGAGAAATGAAGGAGCTGCATTTGCTGGAAGGGAGACTTCCGAATGGGAGAAGCAGGGGAGCTGCCAGTAGAAGAACGCACCTGGCTTTAGTTTTTAAGAAAGACTGCTTCCAGCCATTGTTTTTAACTTCGTTTTAAAGGATTGTTTTTCTATTGTGTTTTTAACCTCCACAGATTCACCTGTTTTATTGGATTATTTATTTAATGACTTATTTGATACACCGCACTATTTATTTGGACACTGTTTTGGTTTTTAATAAAAGCACTTTTTGCACCATCCCCTTGCTTTGTTGTGTCTTACTGTCCTGCTCATCGGTGACATTACCGACTGTGTCGGGTTCGAGGCCTCCCAGAAGTAAGATGGGAGCATGGAGCAGAACCTGAATCGTCACACCCCTTACCAGTCATACTGCCAACATTCAAAGTTCCTACCCTCAGTTCCACTCTCTTTTACCTTCCTCCTCTCCTCTTTCCTCTGGACACATCTCCCCCCTCTTCTTTTCCTTCTTCTTCTTCTTCTTTGGCCAACAGTAGCCCAATCTCCGCCAGCACCCTGTTGTCATTGTTAACCCGGGGCTCGACCGATCCGGTATGAAAATTTGTATTGTTGTCCGCATATTGATTTGGTAAAATTTTACACTGGATGCCCTTCCTGTCGTAACCTTCCCCATTTATCAGGGCTTTGGACCGGCACAAAGAAACACATTGGTTTGTGCATCCCCTGTGGCTGAGTTGTACTTAAGGGTATTTTGCTTTATCTCTCCCATTAGATTATTAGATGATCAGAGCAATTTTGAAAAGAACTTTTTTAGCATCCTATTCCTCTCAGAGCTGTGCCGTAAGTTAACAGGCCCAGCTCTGGGATGGACTGACGTCCTGTCCACAGTTAGTTGCGACCTGGTGTTTAATGCTGCATAACAGACACCAGTTCGAAGTAATCCCAAACTAGTCAAGCATGTTAGATAAGTAATATATTTAGAAACATACCGTACTTGTGTTTATTTTATAAAGGGCCATGTGATGGTGTAACCCACAAAGACAAAATAAGTGACTGCTAAGAGATCCATAATGACCTACAGTGTCTTGGAGGCTTTGAGACTTACATCAATGAAACGTAACACTCAGGGAGTCCAACAGTTAAACGCCCTAAGATGCACCAAACCGTTCAACACCACAGCCGGCATCACTGCATGGGCTTGCTGTGTGCTTTAGATTCATCTTCACAGCCCTGCTGCTCACCACCAGAGCCATAAAGCCAAATGCCAAATGTGTTCACATTTGCTAGCGTCAATGACCCTGCAGTGCAACAGCGGAGACACTCACAGACTGGCCTGCTAGCTTTTCCAAAGCCTCCTCTGAACTGCTCGCTGTTAACATTCCCACTGCTCGCCTGCCTGTGTGTTCAGAGTCTTTCCAATCCCAACATTCTGATCCAAAGAGAACAAGCATCTCTGTATGTTTTTATCTTTTAAAATTGAGATCCTTTAATCTGGGATTTATGTTTCATAAGACATGATGTTAGGATAGTTAGGGTTTAAAAATTACCATAGTAGAAAAAAAAACTACAAAACAATTAAGGAAAGTTTTGATGAAAACGGGCCATTTAGTCCTACAAATCTGATCAATCCTATTTTTGATTTGGATTTGTTATCCTTTGTTAATCCTTGAGGGGATATTGTCTTTTCGCATGGCACTTGGGAGTCATTACTCATTATCAGCCACTGTACAGCACCCATGGAGCAATTTTTCAATCACCTCATTTCTCCAAAATTACATAAAGTTGAGCTTTGGAGGCCCACAGAACCAGAGACCTGGGTTTGGATTTCTGTTTCTGTAACATTTGCATGTGAGTTGTACTTATGGGTATTTTGCAGTATCACACTGTATATCACACTTTATGGTCACTTATTCTATCTGTGAAAAATTATTATTATTATTATTAACTAGCCATCCCCTGCGGCTTCATCCACGTAGAAGTGAAACAGGACAGTGAGGTGGGCCCTGCCCAGCTCCCAACTCCTGACATCATGCTTCGTCCTCCCCTCGGTCCGCAGCCTCTGTCTTGGATTAGCGCGAATATATCGCTCCTGCAAACAAACTATGATTCTTAGTGCGATGAAAGTAGTCACAAAATCAACCAGAATGTTCGAGCAAATTCTAGAAAAAAAGCCTGATTTAAATCCGTTAAGTAGTTCTCTTGTTCGCTAGCTAAGTGGATGTAAGATATGCCCCGAGGCTGGTGCGTGAGTGAGGAGGGCCCCTCTCCATCCCTCTCGGATTTACGCAAATAAATCGGTACCGCAAGTGCACTATGGTGCTTAGCGTGATGAGATCTAAGTCCGTTAAGTAGTTCTCTCGTGAAAAGCGAACAGACGGACAGACAGACATTGGATTTCATATACAAATATAGAGACTAGCCATCCCCCTCAGCTCCGCCAGCGTATTAGTGAAACAGGACAGTGAGGAGGGCCCCACCCAGCTCTCTACTCCTGACGTCACTCTTCCCCATCCCCTCTGTCTCGGATTAGTACAAATATATCGTTCCTGCAAGCGAACTATGATTCTTAGTGCAATGAGAGAAGTTGCAAAATCAACCGAATGTTCAAGCAAATTATAGAAAAAAAAAAGATCTAAATCCGTTAAGTAGTTCTCTTGTTCACTAACTAAGCGGAGTTAAGGTTACACCCCAGGCAGACGCGTGAGTGAGGAGGGCCCCGCCCCCCCTCCCCGCAGCCTGATGAGTCTCTCTCGGATTCGCGCTAATAATTCGGTAGCACAAGCGAACTATGATACGTAGCACGATGAGAAAGTTGCAAGATCAATGGAATGCTCAAGTAAATTATAGTAAAAAACCGATCTAAATCCGTTAACTAGTTCTCTCGTGAAAAGTGGACAAATATACAAACGGGTCTAAAAAACTATAAGAAATTTCGCTCTTGGATCATGAAATTTTTAAAACCGTTTCTTAGCGAGCACCTATGGGCCAAGGGTAACCTAATTCCAAATTTCAAGTCCCAAGTCCTCATGGATCAGGAGATTTCGTGATGAGTGAGTCAGTGGTATTTGGCTTTTATATATATAGATGTAGAAGACATGGCAGACACCATAATCCAAGATGACTTACAAAGCAAGTTATAATACATACAAGAATGATTAGAAGGGTGTAAGTACCAAAAGCAACAGAGAACAAATACAAGGGGGAGTCAAGCTAAAGTTAGAAAATGGGATTTATTAGAAAATGGAACGAACCTTAACAAAACTGAAATTGTCATTTCTCAATGTAGTCTCCATCCTTCTCAATGCACTTGCGCCACCTGCCTGGTAGTGCCAGGATTCCAGCAGAATAAAAGGTTTTGTCCTGTCCTCACCACCACTCGTGCACCTGAGTTATTGTCGAACACTACATGCCGAGGGGATACTCCAGTCACTAGTGCAGGTTACTGTGACTTGCTGGAGACCACTGTGATGTCTGCTATTTGACCTAAGTGGCTGGGACTGCTGTCTCAAGGAGTCCTTTTGCTGCAAGACAATGACACACACACTGCTAAGAACACCAAGGCTTGTCTGGAGAAACTGACGTTTGAGGTATTGCCACATCCTCCTTATTCATCAGATTTGGCGCAGTGTGATTTCCAATTTTTTGGACCTCTAAAAAAAGCATCTGGGTGGTCAATGATTCAAGACAGATGACGATGTGAAGAAAGCAGTGCCCGAGTGGTTGTGAGGATGAGACAAAACCTTTTATTCTGCTGGAATCCAAGTGACGCAAATGCATTGAGGAGGGTGGAGATTACATTGAGAAATGACATTATCAGTTTTGTTAAGGTTTGTTCCATTTTCTAATAAATCCCATTTTCTAAGTTTAGCTTGACTCCCCCTCATATAAAACAGAGCATGAGGAAGTCGTGTAGGCTTTATGTTGATGATATTGTGTTGAGTAGCACCAGAAAATGACGTGGAGAGGAATATGGAAGACTGGAGGAGGGATTTGGAAAACAGAGGGTTGAAGATACATAGAAAGAAGACAGAATATATGAGATTTAACTATGATCATAATTCAGAACTTAGTTAGCGGATAATTGTAAATATCTAGGATCATCAGTAGCCTGAGATGGGAAATTAGATGCAAAGATCACCCATAGAGTGTAGTGAGGATGGAAAAACTGGAAGAAGGTATCAGGAGTATTGTGTGATTTAAGAGTTAACGTGAAGGTTAAAGGTAAGCTGTTTAAGATAGTTTTAAGATCAGCAATGATGTGTTTAGCAAAGACATGGGCAATAAAGGCAGTGAAAGAGAGAAGATGGATGTGGTACAAATGAATACGATGTGAGCGTGTTTTATGCAAAAGAAGGATGAAGGAGAAGTGATTTACAGGCCAAAGAGCAGCACTAACCAATAGGCTGCACAAGCAACTGAAGAAGAGGTGGTGTCATGGACTGGAAAAAAGAGACAAGATCACCTTTGGCATTTACAGTCAAGTATACAATGGAAGGAGAAAGTATGACGAAGCTCAAGAAAGATGTGAAGGGCAATGGGTAGCAAGTGCACTATAAACCTCGAGTGTCAGTGCCAGGTGCTGTTGCATCCTGGGATCCAAGACCAGCCAGGTGTGATGCAGTGGCATTGGAAAAGCAGTAGGGCCTTCACTTAATTAACTCCCTGATTTACTGCACCCAGCTCCTGATCTTTTTCTTGATTATATACAACTTAATAGTGGTAACACTTCATCCCTTTTGTCCATCATATGCAACTTAGCCCTTGATCAATGTTACACCATTACACATACTTGCACAAAAGTTCAAAGGAACCCCATGCTCTTCGATTTTATAAGTATGTAAGGCAGCACATAAGAATCAAAGGGGGTCTAAGACCTTAATTCCGGCAAATCCCAGATACACCCTTGGGACCGATGGTGTCAGTATAAACTTAATGGGTCCCCCCACAAGCTACTCCAGTGTAATGAACATCTATTAACTTTGAAAAGGGACCCCCACCCCCAACCTCCAGAATCATTTACATTGACATGAACAACATTAACTTACTTTGAACAGGGATGCCCCACTGCCCCACTCTTCGAGATTCTTCGCATCAGGGTTTGAGGTGGGCCAGTACTTCTTAATTTTTAATTAATTTGCTTTTGACCGGCACTCTTAGATGTGTCCCAGCTGTGTTTTGTAGCATTTTGACTTTCTTCATTGTTATCCATTCTGCGCCGTCTACCTCTAGCCCCTAGACACGTCACTGGTAACTCCCACAGGAACTCTCCGATCCCAAACCACCAACTACTCATTGAATGTGGCACTTAAATGGCACAATACCGCAGTGCTAGTCTTAGATTGTGCCACTTGAATTTCTAATGGGGTTGCCACAGAAATTGTGCTGCGATGCTCAAAGCTACTGCTCCCAACTTCTCACTCCATACCTTAACAATTCAGTGTCACACACAGGGTACCAGCACTTATGTATACCCACTTGGAGTTCTGCTCTGCATGTGCATTTACATCTGTGGACTTTAAAGGAGGGAATACATACAACTGATGAAAAACACATAAAGAAATACTATACTTAAGTGAACAGTGTAAAGAAATGAAAATCCAAACATCTAATAATGATAATAATATACTTAAATTTCACATTATTCCTGCTGATTACCCGTTTCATTAAAAAAAAAATACACTTTCCTGTAAAACTGTTTTGCAATCAGCTTCAGCAAAAGCTGAGTCTCTTGGAAAAGCAGGAAAAAACAGGAATTGATCTAATGCAGGAATGTTTTACTCATTGTGTAGAGCATGTTCAAGAGTAAGCAGCTCCAGTGACCTAATAATATTATTACTTATTATTTGACTGATGCCTTTATCCAAGGCGACTTACAACATTTAAGATATAATTGGTTACATTTCTTTTGTTTTTCCAATTGGAGCACATGCAGGGGTAGTGACTTGATCAGGGTGACTTGGTGTCAGTAGTGGGATTTAAACCCACAATCTCAGGGTTTGAAGTCTAAAGCCTTAACCACTGCGCCATACTACCTGCTACTAATATTAGTCCATGGTAACACAAACCAACAAATATTGTATATAATACAGAGAAGCACTTAGTTACACAGCACTTCTGATACACCCAATTAACTGATAGATAGATAGATAGATAGATAGATAGATAGATAGATAGATAGATAGATAGATAGATAGATAGATAGATGGCACAATAACAGATGCCCGTTGTCTTATGAAGTTTCCCCTGGCAAAACTGGGCAACACAGTTAGAACCCCATAAATACAACACAGACACAGCCAAACAAAAAAGCAGAAGTAATTACACAGTATATAAAACTATTTTAAACAACAACAGAAAGGCGAAATAAACAAAAAATAAACCAAGGACAAACACAACAGAGTGAAATTCATCTTTAATAAATTTACTTCAATGTCATCATGTTCATGTTGAAGAATTCATCTCAAATAAAAGATGGAATCCCCTGTATTTATCCATCCATCCATTTTCCAACCCGCTGAATCCGAACACAGGGTCACGGGGGTCTGCTGGAGCCAATCCCAGCCAACACAGGGTACAAGGCAGGAAACAATTCCGGGCAAGGTGCCAACCCACCGCAGCCCCTGTATTTATCCCTTTCGTAATTCTAAACTTTTCCACTACAATCCACTACACCGCTCAGGTTCTTCTCATGACCTGTCATTGTATATTCAAACTTAACACTTGAGGCAGGCAGTGTGGTTTAGTGGTTAAGGCTTTTGACTTTGAACCTTGAGGTTGTAGGTTCAAATCCTGTTAGTGACAATGTGTGACCATGAGCAAGTCACTTGATCTGCCTGTGCTCCAATTGGGAAACCAAAAAGAAATGTAACCAATTGTTTCATAAATGTTATAAATTTCCTTGGATAAAGGTATCAGCCAAATAAATAAATGTAAACATTTGAACTTCCTTATGAGCAAACCTTTACATTAAATTTCATCTGCCACAAATCTATCCAAGCCTGTATGCTGTCTATGTCCCTCTGTAGCAATTTAGCTGATTTCACATCATCTGCCCTTCCTCCAAATGTGGTATCATCTGCACACTTAACCACTTTCCACATCCAGACAGGGTATTAGCATTGTGGTAGCAGCAACACAAAATGGTGAAAAGGGTTCAGGTCTCAAACATACCATAAGAGCCAGACCAGGATCTCACTGAATTGGCCTCCCAGCATTAGACTTATCCCAGGCAGCCAGACTCCAAAACTTAACAAGCAGGCTTTCAGGCCTGCCCAAGCCCAAAAGATACATTGGCTTTAAAAGTTCAACATACTTTAGATATTTAAAATGTTAAATAACGTCCTTCAAGGAAGAGGATTAATCATAAAACCTCTGGCTCAGCAGCATTCTATTGTGACATGTAAAACAAGGAAAAAAATAGAATCAGAGCAAAATAAAACTTTGTCAAAATGATGAGTAAACCTCAAAACAGTTTCTACATAACAAATAAATAAAAATATAAAATAAAGCAAACTGCATGTATAGAATGTATTAATTGTTACATGTTGTCAGAAGAAAAACAAAGGTCAAACCATTAATCAAAATCAAACAAAATATATACTAAACTTGAAGGAATACTCCACCTAAAAATAATATTTATTTATGTTTTTAACTCTATGTACCTTGTAGTTGTTGCCAAGAGAAAATTTTAATCTCATGTTATCGGTAACTAAATTCCCGATAGAACGGGACCCAATAGTGACCACTGTTGTGCGACGGCAAATGATGTGAAAAACATTCACGGAAAAAAGAAAGGAATAAACAAAAAAAAAAAAAACTTCACGTCACTCGTGCCTCATATTCCACATGTTTGTTATGCAAGGTGTAAAACATTTGCTTTTTTGCTAAAATATTGTTAAAACAGATATTTCTAGAAAAATCAGCAGATATCATATATAGGAAATGTCATGTTCTGCCCACGAACTGGCAGATAAACTCTTTGTGTGTAAAAAAACAACAAAAAAAGAAATGGTAAAATGCTATATGAAATTGATGTATGAGAGACAATAATCGTGGTTGAGAGAACAAGAGAGTCAAAACCAAAAGTACATGCCAGAGAAGAGTACAGTACAATCATAAACGATGAGTTTTTTTTTAGAGTTTTGGTATCCGCAGATCAGATGAATATTTGAACTCATAGCCATCCTTTTATCCCGTCACATTGATTATCCATGGGTTAGAATCTCAGAAGCCACATCCCTAACAAAGGAACCTAATGACGGAATTAAACAATGGCAGCCTTTTAGGACTCAAAAATCACAAGAAATCATGACACCTTAAGATTCATGGGAGTCACTTTCTGAACTAAAGGCCAACAAATGAGAGGAAGAGACGGGTCTTTAATTCAAAAAAGCATTCATTCCAATGAGTCTTTAGGTTGCCACTTTACAATGTCAAATGATAATTCCGGACATAACTATTTAACAATATTTAGCAAAAAAGCAGGTATTTTACACATTTTGAGCATATGACTGGATACGTGACATGTGGATTATGCGACACGACGAACATTTTCCTTTTTATCATTGAGGTTTTTCATATTGATCGCCGGCATACTGCATTGGTCACTGTTGGCTTCTTTTTTCTCTTGATTTTGTGTGAAAACATGAGATTAAATTTTTTTCTCAGCCACCACTACAAAGTACATGAAGTAAGTAAGTAAGATAATTTAAAAATATATAATTTTATAGGTGCTAAAGACAGAGACAAACGTATTGAGAATGGTCTACCTGCAGGGCTCTGCAGCTCTATGATTCAGGAGCCAATTGGATTGCATGTTTATGTCACTTGATTTACTCGAAAGTCGTCATTATTTGAGTCAGATAACCCTCCCAGAACTCTGATCTTAACCATAGTGTAACTGGGCGTATCGTGTATCACCACTGACATATAACGTAAAGCGACAACCTCCTCAAGGGAGTGGCGCTCTGGATGTCTGCAGTTAAACTTTATTGGAACAACACACAAAATAAAAATGATTTAAGGAGCAGGTTATTGTTTCACACAAGTGATCTATTACGACCAAAATATGTTAAACCAGTAACGGTGCACTGCATGAGAACATGCAGTGAATACACTTGACTTGAGCATTCCTAGTTTTCATCCTCTTTCTCTGTACGTTTGGCATTCATTTGCTCAGAGGTTGATGCACTTGTTGCTTCTTCTCTTCTTTCGTCGGCATCTTTTCACGTTAAAACTGATTAAGTCAGTGTTTGTTTTCCTTTAACTTTTCACTTAAGCTGGCACTGAAGTCTTCAATCTGCCTCAAGAATTATTTAAGACATGAAGAGCTAGAGGAAGTAACGGCGAAGGTGGTATGGATGAGAACGGCGCCTGTAAGCATGTGCCGCACGGCTGTCCTGCTGGCCACTGCTGAAAACTGATTCTACAATAAAATAAAATAAAAACAAAAAGAGGAATAACTTTGGTGGTCAATCATCACCCCGAAAGTGGATAGTAGACATCATGTAGTATATGTGTACCAAATTTCAGGTCAATGGGTCAAACGGTTTGCGAGCTACAGGTGATTTAAAATCCTGGACAGACAAACGGACAGCCATGGTAGCGTATTATATATAAAGATAAATACTTATACTAATTAATCCAAATTATAACAAAACAAATGTAACCATCAATGTGCAAAATAAAGAAAAGCATGAATGACAAAAGTGCAACTAATACATTCATCAGGCCTAAAAAGTCAAACAGGGCAACGTCCATGTGTCTAATTTAAACTAAACACAGTGAGGGATGGCTGGTGTCCTTTCCTGGGCGGGACACCCTTGAAATGAAAGAACAGGGGGAGACAGCTTACACAGGGCTTTGCCTCCTCCAGGATGCTAGATGGCAATGAACACAAGAATGCCAGGTATTGTAGTCCCAGGGGACAGCCCTGTTGGATCCCGTGGAGGGTGCCAGGGGGAACTGCAGGATTTGGGAGTCCCTACTCTGTAGGACTCCAACCTCACCCGGAAGAGCCACAGCTTGAACCCAAGTTGGAAGGAAGGTGGACAAAGCTTGCATGGAGGGGTGGAGGAGGCAGTGACCAGTGGTGGATAAAGGAAGAAGACGAAGAGTTGCAGAGTGATTTAATACAGTGTGCTTTGGAACTGCATTTGTGCTGTGGGAAGCACTTGTAAGTAAGATTTTCCCACAAATATAATCCTCTTGTTTACTACACTTATGTCCGAGCCTACACATGTCTGGGGGTAGAACAACCTGTAGGGAGTTGCTATTTAATGTAAAGGCAGGGTATCTGCTAAAATTAGAAAGGTCGTAAAGCTTTTGTTTCAAACACCAAGTGCTGTTTTTTCTGAGGACATCGTGGCAGGGTCTTTTTTAACAGGGTAGCCCTACTTAAATATACAGTAAGTCCTATGAGGACAAGGGGTGACCCTAATGAGGTGGGTGGATACCATCAAAAGGGGAATGGAGGGGCCCATCCCGAGATGGAGGGTAAGGCGTCTTTCTGTTTCCACTACTGAGCCTAAAGGGAGCCCCACCCTCCCTGTCCCTTCATCTTTGCCTATCTGTAGGGGAAAACACACTAAAGGAAAAAAAAAAGCAAGAAATCTCAAAAGGGCACAGAAAGTCTCTTCAGCTCACCAGCTCTTTTACCTCACTTGAAATGAAGTAGAACAGGCGTGGGTGTCAGAGGAAGTTTCCTTCTGCTTGTTATGTTATAGGAGAGAGCAGTGGTGTGGTGGCTTCGGGCGGGGTGGAGAGGGGGGGGGCCTTACTTTAAGGGTTGCCGTATTCTAAATTTAAATGGAGCTCAATCTGCGTGGGCGTCTCACTCACCCACACAATCTGTGTGAAATGACAACCCCAGAGAAAATCCCAGCACAGGGCTGCAAAAACAGTGCATCAGGAAGGGCAAGTGATCGGAATGAGCAGCATCTGCGGCCATGACAGGGAACAACTTGCAAGACGCTGCCAAGGTCCAATTGGGTGAATTTAGGAGAGTGGAGACACCCTACTATACTCCTGCAGAACAACGGGACTTGAACCCACGTCCACGTCGAGCCAACGCAGGCTGGGCATATGGGGTTGGTTTGGGCATCCACTGATATGTAAGGTACTGGCCCTTGCATCACATTCAAAAATCTCAAAACATTTGAAACCCCCATTTTATATATATTTTAAGTTATTTTCTCTGTGTGAGGAACACCTAAACAAAGAAAGGTAGTTAGGAAAGATGCTTTATAAAAGATACAGTAGATAGATAGATAGATAGATAGATAGATAGATAGATAGATAGATAGATAGATAGATAGATAGATAGATAGATAGATAGATAGATAGATAGATAGATAGATAGATAGATAGATAGATAGATAGATAGTGCATTCAGTGATATTGTACATAGAGCTTTTAAAATGGCACAACTAATATCTATCGCTCTACCATATAGTGCCCTTCCTGTGTATCTAGCTTTCTATCATATAGTGTTTAATTATGTGTTTAATATTTTATATACTGTACATAGTGAGATAGATGTGCTTAATATTTGATACAGTATCTTTCCTATTTATTTAATGTAAATGTATGTATATATGTATATGTAATGTGTATATACTGCATCTCTATTGTATAGTGCCTTGCATATATATATGATATATATCAGTCATATTGTGACTTACAAATAGATAGATACAAAATACACTATATAAATTAATAAATAGATAGATAATGCTTAATATAATATATATTGACTTTCCGAACTATATAATGTACTATATATACACACCATATAGTGCCTTTCCTGTGCATCTAGCTTTCAATCATATAGTGCCGTACAGATATAGATATGTTTCTTATTTTATATAATGTCATTCATTGATATTTTACATAGTGCAATTTAAATAGTGTCAGTCTTATCAATCTATCATATATACCCTTCCTGTGTATCTAGCTCAGCGTTTCTCAACCTTTAAGATATTTGCGACCCGAGTTCTCATAACAGTTTTAATCGCACCCCCCCTAACATTTTTTGAAATCCTAATAAAATTTATTCCTATATTTTTTGCTGCCGATACACCGCTACAAGTTTAAGAACGCCCCACAGGTTGAGAACCGCTCATCTAGCTTTCAGTCATATAGTGCCATACATATAATGAGACAGATGTGTTTAATATTTTGTGCAGTGCTTTTCCTAGGGTGGAGTGGTGGCTCTGAGGCTAGGGATATGCACTGACCCTACTTCATTGAACAGGCCTTTAACCTGCCATTGCTCCGTCCTGGGTATGATGTTAAACTGCATCCAGCCCTGCATGTAGGCCTTCCAACCTGCAGGGAAAAAACCTGGAGGCTGGTGGCAGAATTGGCACTCCAGCCACCATTAAAAAACCCTCCCAGTGTTCCATTCCATCTGAACTAGTGTGGTGCTGAGGTGTCACCCATTGCATGGCTGCACTTGGATCCTAATCTGGGATCCTGAGTTGATTTGTCACGTGGTGGGTGCGGCAATGTGTTATATCAGCATGTGCTCCTAACCTCTCTCTCTCTTTTTATATGTATATAATGTATATATATGTAAATATATCACATAGTCCCTTTCCTGTGTTTATATCTTTTAGTCATACACCTGTCTACCTCTTATTTAATATAGTGCCTTTCTTATCTATTATATGTTGCCTTTTCTGTGTATCTATCCTTCAATCATTTTTCAAGTGCCCTACATATAGAGTTTAGGAGCATGAGCTGATAGCATGTTGCCGCACCCACCGTACGACGAACCACCTGGATTGGGACCCGAGTACAGCGGGTGACACCTCAGCACCACACAGGAACAGTGTGAGGTTTTTGTGCCAATCCTTTCATCAACCCCCAGGTTTTTTCCCTGTAAGTTGGAGGACCTGCTCACAGGGCTGGCTGCAAGTTAACGTCATACCCAGGACGAAGAAACTGCAGGTTAAGAGCCTTGCTCAAGGGCCCACCGGAGTAGAGTCACTTCTGGTGTTTACGGGATTTGAACGGTGCAAATGTCTAGCCCCAGAATGGTATAGATAGTATAAAATTAGATACGGGTCCTATTTCATACAGTACCTTGTCTATCTGTCTATCTATCATATAGTACAGGTCTGTCTAATTCTGATCCTGGAAGGATACCAAAGTGGCTGCAAGTTTTCCTTCTTGCTGCTCTCTTCATCGGTGGTCAATTTCTGCTGTTAATTAATTTCTTTTCTCTTTATTTCTGTGCTTTTTTTTATGATTTGGTACTCAGAATTCTTTTTTCCTTAAATGGCACCCAAACAAAAATGAGATATGAAGTGAGCCAACAGATGACCAGCTAAGTTAGCAGCCTCAAATTCCGACCATTTTAACTCCGACCACTTTCTGAATTAGAAGTCAGTTCTTGTTGTTAATTAAACCTGTTGTTGAATTCCATGGCTTGTTGGCGCTCTCATTTCACCACAGCAGTCATTTTCAAAATGGTACATTTTCTTTTTTTTAAGGGCATCATCAGAATGTTTGGTGGACCAAAGCAGATAAACGTTTACTTTCAGAAATTGTATGCTGGACACTGGTTCAATGGTCATGTGTTCACTTGTTTTGCATCTCATTATTGTTTTGCTGCTAAGAAAAAAGAAACAATTAAAGTGTATGAGTCCTAAATAGCACGTCAATTACAATTAAGGCAAAAGATGTTAATTAGCAGCAAAAACTAGTCATTAATTAAGAAAAGGGTTAGAATGAAAACCTGAAGCCATGGTAGCCCTCAAGGACAGGAGATGGACATCCGTGATATAGTGCCTTTGCTGTGTATCTATCTTTCAGTTATATAGTGCCATACAGGTGGAGTGGTGGCTCTGAGGCTAGGGATCTGCACTAGCAATCGGAAGGTTGCCAGTTCGAATCCCGTAAATGCCAATAGGGACTCTGCTCTGTTGGGCCCTTCAGCAAGGTCCTTAACCTGCAATTGCTGAGCGCTTTGAGTAGTGAGAAAAGCGCTATATAAATGCAAAGAATTATTATTATTATTATATATAGATCAATTTGATTGGTGTTTCTGTCTCAAGACATCACAAGGTGGTTTGGATCCGGGTTCAAATCTCTGCTGAGTTGTTATCGCTAATTGCACATTCTACTATTGTTGTGTGAGTGTCCTTCATCAATCCATAAAAAAAAATTAGGATGGACTGGATGCTCTGCTGTGGCGTGTGGCGTGTGTGAGGCTGTGTTTGATTAATCATGCATGGTGTTAGACTGGCACCCTATCCAGGGTAGCACAGTGGTACAGCAAACATTGCTACAGCATCACAGCACTTGGGCCTCAGTTTGATTTTTGTCTTCTGTGTCATGTTTCAATATTGTCCCCATGTTCAGGTCACTTTTCTCCCACTGTCCAAAGACAAGTCATTAGCTGGGTTGGCAATTGTAAGTTAGCCCGGTGTGAGTGATAAACTTTGATGGAATGTCGGAGTGTCTCCTGCAATGGACAGATATCCTCCATAAAGTTTCTTTGCATGCATCACTTTAGGAAATGAATGGATAAACAAGTAGTGAGAATATCAGTATTGGAATCTGATATGTGGGCTTTTAGCATGGCAGTTTAGGTATTAAAGCCATAGCATCACTTTATTTCTCTCTTAAAAATCCTCTATGCACTGGATGTCAGGCCACTTCCTGCCCAAAACCTTACTTCTTCCACAGGAAATGACTCTCCAGACAGGAATTCTCTGTCTCCAAGCTCCGAATATGGCTGGGTGACCAGGGGAATCTAAATGTGCAGCCTCAAGTCTCACTTCTGTCTCAGTCCAGCCTCCTAGGTCTCTTGCAAGTAGGCCTGACGCTACAACCGTCTCAGCCCTGGAGTTTCAGTAATAATGAAGAGAGCAGCCGTTGTGCATCACGCCTCCCTGCCTTATCACGCCGGGGCTCCCCTGTCCCACTCGGAACAACACCCTGCACAGAAGTGGATATGCAGGCCCCTCCTTGTCTGAGCTCTTTACCTCCCTCTCCACTTTTCTTAGTCAGGTCTGCCTGCGTCAATCCCTTGGTTTGAGGACAACTACAAATGTCTGAAACAGGCAGGAGGGATGAAAAATGAAGTGAGGCCATCTAAGCCGACTACAGGGTTACGAAGGTGTAGGTCTAGACAGCCACGTCAAGGGAAAATGGGTACAGTGTTAGCCAGTACAGAACACGTGAGATGTGAACTTAGAGCTAATGCCTTGCTGTGGGAAGTAGAAGATCAAAATAAACTTAAGTGCATTCTAGCATACAATGCATTTTACAGGATAGGAAAATCTCTATCCCTAAATGGGATATACAGTGCCCTCCATAATGTCTGGGACAAAGGCACATTTTTGCTTGATTCCCCCCTCTGTCCATTGATTAAAATTACAAACCAAACAATTTAGGTGTGATTAAAGTCTGCACATTGCAAACTTTCATTTGAGGGTATTTGCAGACATTTCAGTCAAAACATGTAGAAATGACATCACTTTTTCTACATGGTGCCCAACCCCATTTCAGGGCACCATAATGTTTGGGACATAGCAATGGCAGGTCTATTAAAGCTGTCAGATTTAGGATTTGTCACATATTCCTTGCATGCAAGGCCTGCTTGAAGTCTGTGAGTAATAGATATCAGCAGGTGTTGAGCATTTTCTCTGGTGACGCTCTGCCAAGCCTCTCAGGCAGCCATCTTCAGCTCCTGCTTGTTTCAGGGGTTTGCCTCCTTAAGTTTTCTCTTCAGCATATGGAAGGCCTGCTCCATTGGATTTAAATCGGGTGACTGACTTGGCCATTCATGAATTTTCCATTTTTAAGCTTTAACAAACTCCTGTGTTGCCTTAGCAGTATATTTGGGTCAATATCTTGTTATAGGATAAAAAGCCGTCCAATGAGTTTGGAAACATTTACTGGAACCTGAGCAGATTGGATGTTTCTCTCTGCCCCAGAATTCATTGTGTGACTGCCATCAGCAGTTTCAACTTCAATGAAGAGAAGTGTGCCAGGACCAGTGGCAGCCAGACATGCCCAAACCGTAACACCCCCACCTACATGTTGAACAGATGAGGTGGTCTGCTTTGGATCTAGGGAAGTTCGTCTCCACACTTTGCTCCTGCCATCACTTTGATCAGGTTCATCTTTGCCTCATCTGTTCACAAGACTTTTTTCCAGAATTCTGAAGGCTCTTTCAAGTCCATTTTCGCAAACTGTGATCTGGCCATACTGTTTTTGTGGCTAACTAGTGGTTTGAATCTTGCAGTATGGACTCTGTATTTCTGTTCATGAAGTCCATTGCTGATAGTCGTCTCTAACACATCCACATCTGACTCTTGAAGACTGTTTCTAATCTGTCGGACAAGCGTTTGGGGCTTTTTCTTTACCATAGTGAAGATTATTCTGTCCTCAGCAGTGGAGGTCTTCCTTGGCCTACCAGTCCTTTTTTGATCACTGAGCTCACCATGCGTTCTTTCTTCTTAATGATATTCCAGACAGTTGATTTTGGCCATCCTGATGTTTTACTAAATGTCATGAATGGTTTTATTCTTGTTTTTCAGCCTCATAATGGCTTCTTTGACATTCATTGGCACAACTCTTCACCTCATGTTGAACAATGGCAACTACGGACTCCAAAGGGTAGAAGCAAGCTGAGGTATCTTTATGAAGCAATGAAACACACCTGAGGAATCACAAACACCTGTGAGGCCAATTGTCCCAAACATTATGGAGCCCAGAAATGGGGGGAAATTGTAGAAAAAAGTGTTGTCATTTCAATATGCTGCAACCAAAATGTATGCAAATACACATAAATGAAAGTCTGCAATGTGCACTTTAATCACAATGTCTGAATTATTTGATTTGTAATTTTAAACTGTGGAGCAGAGTGGGAAATCAAGGAAAAATTTGTCTTTGTCCCACACATTAAGGAGGGCACTGTAAATTATCATGGGCCATTCAATAACTCATGACAGTTGGACCATGGTGTCTCCTAGTGGCTAAAGCATTGGAATTTAAAATAAGTGATTGGCTGTTCATCCCTTATCATTGATAACATTCTATGAATAATTTTTTAACTGAATAAATCCTGATTCAGTTAGTATGGTACATGGAAATGCCTAATATGTAAAATAAAGAATGGTTTTCTCTGGACAGCCCACTGAAAACAACACAAGTAAAATATTCTCATCACAGTGACATCTGCAAGATAATCTAATGGCTCGTATACCCTACTTCAAACAATAAGGTTGCCAGTTCAGACCATGTCCCTGATTACCCTTGTGACCCTGTCACTTAAGCTATTTTAGATAGATAGATAGATAGATAGATAGATAGATAGATAGATAGATAGATAGATAGATAGATAGATAGATAGATAGATAGATAGATAGATAGATAGATAGATAGAACTTTATTTGTCACCAAGGAGAAATGTGGCTTTTCACAGAAGCTCAATAAACAAATTTTATGACAGCCAACAAACCCCTTCCAAATATACACGAGAATGACTAAAATGGAAGAAAACTTAAAAGAAAGAAAACTTCTGACTGGCCGCTACAGTCCCAGTAAGGCACCGTTGCTGTTGGTATAAATCAGGGGTGTCGAACTCCAGTCCTGGAGGGCCGGAGTGGCTGCAGGTTTTCATTCTAACCATCTTCTTAATTAGTGACCAGTTTTTGATGTTAATTAACTTCTTTAGCCTTAGTTTTAATTAGCTTGACTCAGGCCCCTTAGTTGTTTTTTCCTTAATTAGCAGCCAGACAGTAATGAGATATAAAACAAGCAGGACATGACTGGCTCACCTGTACCCATCAAACAAAATCTGAAAATAAAGATGAAGGTTGATCCCTCAGGTTACCAAAACATTTTGACGGTGTTCTTAGAAAAAAACAGAATATCGACAGTTTTGGAAATGTCTGCTGTGGCAGAATGAGAGCAGCAACAAGCCATAGAATTGAATAAGGGTTTAATTAACAGCAAGAATCACCTTCTCATTATGGAACTGGTTGGAGTTTGAAGCCCCAATTTAGCAGGTCATCTGTTGGCTTGTTTCATGTCATTTCTGTTTGGCTGTCATTTAATGAAGAAAAGAATCAATTCAGAAGACTTAATCCTTAAAAACAGAGCTATTAACATAGAGGGAAAAGAAATTAATCAGAAGAGAAAACTGCTCACTGATTAGGAAAAGGGTTAGATAGAAAACCTGCACCCACTGCGGCCCTCCAGGCCTGGTGTTTGACACCCATGGTATAAGTGAACCCCAGTAGGGTTTCGTGTAACATGTTTGCTGAATATATTTATTGGCTAAAAGTCCTCAATGGCATTGTGCCAGAGGGAGGATGTGCAGCATTGTTCATACTGACAGTTTTTTCTCTTCACTCTCTCCTCCTCTACTACCTTCAAGGCATTGAGAAGGCGTCCCATAACTCAGCCTGCCTTCTTAATTAGCTTATTGATTTGTTGACTCTCTCTCAAAGTGATTTCACCAGCCCAGCACATCACACTGGCCATCAAAGAGTTGTAGAACATGTAAAGGATGTCACTACCCACATTAAAGAACCGTTTCCTAAGAAAAAATGAGTCTGCTCTGCCCTTTCATCTGTTGTTACTCTGTTACAAAACCAGCCCTGCCTGTCACTGATGTGGACCCCCAAGTACACGTAACAATGCCTCAGAATTGTAACAGCCACTCCCTTAACAGTGACCAAGGGAAGAGGCTCTTTGGTGCAGTGAAAGTCAACAACCACTTCCTAGATTTTACTGATGTTGATTTCCAGACAAATCTCTTTTCACCAACAAACAAAAGTTTCCACTTGACTTCTATACTCTGTCTCACCTCTGTTATCAATACACCCCATTAACGCAGAATCAACAGAAAATTTCTGCAAATGACACAACCTGATAGTCTGAGGTGTACAGAGTGGAGGGATGACAGGACTGTTCCTTGTGGTGCTCCAGTGTTGCTCACAGTCCTTAAGCCTCACAAACTGTGGTCTGCTCAACAGATAGACTATTATCCAGGACACCATAAGCTCATCCACCTGCATATCCCTGAGATTACCCCTTAACATGGAGAGTTGGATGGAATAGAAGTCACTGGAGAAATCAATAAACATGATCCTCACAGCCCTGACAGCTTTTTTCATGTGAGAATAGGCCTTGTGGAGCAGATTAATAATTGCATCCTCAACTCCAAGATTTGTCCAATAGGTGAGCTGCAGTGATTCCTGGTGGTCTACCACGAAAGGACTCATATAGCTCAGGACCAGCCTCTTCAGGGTCTTCATGATGTAAGACAAAGGTGCCACTGGTCTGTAGTCATTAGGTGAAGAGGCACCCATCTTCATTGGAGCAGAAACAATGCAGGATGTTTTTCACAGCAGCGGCACTTTATGTATTCTTAATGACAGACTGAACAGGTGACACAGGACACCATAGTACTGGTCCACTCAGGCCTTTAAGAACTCACAAACCGAGTCCATCTGGTCTTGGGGATTTTCCTGTGTGTAGCCTCGGTTATTTTCTTAATCGGTCATCAGTTATGGAGAGCCCATACTGATGGTCAGAAGTGAACTCATCACTGGCCATACCAGTTAAAGTGGTAGGGGTTGTTGATGTGGTAGGCACGGTTTAGGAGGACTGGTCATTGAAAGGAGCTGGCAGTGGGAGAAAAAAATCTACTAAAAATTGGTTCAGAATTAACTTTTCTATTTAGCATTTGCAAAGTACTGTATGTACATATACAGTTGTACTAGCTATGTGTTTTCAGAAGATGTTCACAATATATATAATTAACTTGATTTATAGCTAAAATCAAGAATGTTTTAAAAGCTTCACGCAAAAGTAACTGTTGAGAGTTGCTCCCCAATAGCCAAAGGACCGAACGATCAAGTAAAAGGTCACCCTATGCTCAGCCTTTGATAATGAGCAAAATAACTGGAAAGTGTTAACCCCAACAGGCTAAGGTATTGAACTGTAAAGCATGAGGCTGCAGGTTCAGACTCGGTGATAATATACCAGCCAGTGCTTCAATTACAGTAATATGGAAGCAATTATAAATGTTGTGAATTGTACATTGGTTTAAGCAAATAATTAATGTTGGGGGGTCTAAATGACCCCCCACTCCCCACCAACCCATCTGTTTTCTAACTCACTTAACTCAATCATTGAGCTATGAGCGGCCAATCCCGGTAGCATCAGACACTAGTTTTTACAGGTCAAACCAAAAAGATTGGGGTTTTAAATTAAACATTTATTTATTTATCCATATGTGCTTATTTAATTTGTATGTATAGAGGGTCCAGAGCCCAGCCAGGCATCATCAACTGCAAGATAAACAAGAAACCTGGAATGGACCACTTGTCCATTTTTGGCTACACGCACATTTACCCACAATAGCCCAATGTGGAGTTGCCAAATGGGTTAACATGAATGTCTGTCAGGAATGTGGGAGGAAAACCCACACAGACATAGAGAGATTGTGCAAATACCACACAGTCAACAAATGGGTGTATGATGTGAATGTAAGGCCATTCAGCCCAAAAATGTTTGCCAATCATATTCACCTAATTCCTCCAAAATAAAATCAAGTAGAGTTTTGAAGGTTCCTGAAGTTCTACTGTCCACCACACTACTTGGTCACTTATTCCGTGTGTTTGTGGTTCTCTGTGTGAAGAAAAAACTTGCTAACATTTGTGTAATGAGAAGTCAAGCATCCATAAGAACTAACACGGTACAACATGGTACAACACCCTACTACTACTAACATTTGTATGCAATTTAACCTGAACAAGTTTAAACTGTGTCCTCATGTTCCTGTTGAACTCAATTCAAAACAACAGTCTCAATCCACTGTCCTAATTACATTTATAAATTTAAAAACTTCACTCAGGGCACCTCTTAATCTATGTTTGCTTAAACTGAAAAGATTTAAATCCCTTAATACTTCCTTATAATTCATCCCCTGTAGCCCTGTAACCAGCCTAGCTGCTCTTCTCTGGACTTTTTCTAGTGCTGCTATGTCTTTTTATTAGCTTGGAGACCAAAACTGCACACAGGACTCTAGATGAGGCCTCACCAGTGTGTTATCAAGCTTGAGCAGAACCTGCTTTGACTTGTATAGCACACATCAGGGCGCTATAAAACCAAACAATTTGTTAGCCTTCTTATTTGCTTCTGAGCTCTTTCTGGAAGTTAACAGTAATAATTCTTTACATTATTTATTTAGCACTTTTCTCACTACTCAGAATGATTTACATAGAGAGTGGGGGGCCACTTCAACCACCACCAATTTGTAGCACCTGCCTGCATGATGCAACAGCAGACATTCTTGTGCCAGTAAGCTCACCATGCATTAGCTATTATGTGGTGAAAGGGTCAGAGAGGTTTGGAACTGGAGATGTTTAGGGGGGCAGAATGACTAGGCTGTGGTGGGCAATTTAGTCTGGACATCAGGGTACACCCACCTCTTTACGAAGATATGCCCAGGGATCTTTAATGACCACAGAGAATCAGGACCTCAATTTTATGTCTCATCTGAAGGACAGCACCATTTTTACAGCACAGTGTCCCTGTCACTACCCTGGGGCATTGGGATCCACACAGAGAACACAGGTTAAGTGCCCCCTGCTGGCCTCACCAACACCTCTTTCAGCAGCAACCTATGGTCTTCCATCCAGCATGCTTAGCTTTAAGTGGATGCCCTATTTTGTAGTGCATGGGGTATGGCCACTATAGTGAAGAGTCCACTATGACGCCTAGGTCCTTCTCATAAGGAGTACTCCCATTGTGTATTCAGATCTAACATTTCCAACTCTTACTTTTAATACTTTAAATGAACTTATGTTAAATTTCATTTGCCACCAATCTACCCAAACTTCTAAGCTGCCAAAGTCCCTCTTTATTCCTCAATAGATTCTAAGTTATCTTTCAATCCACATAGCTTGGTATCAAATGAAACTTAACCAGACTATTGCTTATATTTCTATCCAGATTATTTATGTATATTAAAAATAGCAGTGGCCCCAGTACTTACCCTTGAGGGACATCACTCTTAGTATGATTAAGTCAAGTCAAGTTGGGGAGCATGCACTGGTACAGTGCATTGGCGCACCCACTACACGACGAAACAACTCGGGATCCCGTTTGGCAACCCCCTAGGCAGACATGCAGTCCAGTCCCACCCTCCGGAAATGACCCTCTATGTGCTGCAGCCAGATGTTACGGTGGGTGGGTGCCCCCTTGGCCTGATCCAGCCACTCGGATGCCCAACAATGAGGATCTTACGAGCTGGATCACCCTCGGGGAAACGCGCCACATGGCTGTAGTGCCGTAACTGACGCTCCCTCACAATGCAGGTAATGTGCCTCATTCGGGACTCCATGAGCGACCGCTCATTCAACACAAAGTCAAACCAACGGTACCCAAGGATTTTCCAGAGAGACACAGTACCAAAGGAGTCCAGTCTTCGCCTCAGGTCACTGGATAGCATCCATGTCTCACAGCCAGATAGCAAGACAGGAAGCACCAGGACTCTAAACACTTGGACCTTCGTCCTTTTGCATAGATATCAGGAGCGCCACACACCTATTTCCAGTGACCTCATGACCCCCCATGCTCTCCCAATCTGTCTACTGACTTCATAGGAAGAGTTAATTCATATAAGTATCCTCACACCCAGAGGCGGCCTTAGGGGTGTGCGCTGCTTAGGGCTGACCAACCCCACGCAGGGCTGGTTATGTCAAACACTGTTACTGATATGTGTGGACAGTATAAACTTGCGCGCAAATTCAATAAAAATAATGTTAACATACACCGGACTTTCTCATTACAGTATTCAGCTAAATTTTTGCAAGATAACACGCAGACTTTAACAAAATATAACTGGAGAATATAACTTGACAAATCCACTCGAATGGGACACACGGACCTCAAAAGCAGGGACCCCTTAGGCACGGGGCCTGGGGCCGTCACCCCACTTGCTCACACCATCACCCTCTGCTTCCTGTGTTTTAGCCAGTTTTGCACCCCTCTACATAATAGTCCCTGAACTCATACCTTTCTTAGTTTGATGTTCAACTTCTCGTGAGGGACCTTATCATTATTATAATTTATATAATATTAAATTAAAATGTACACACTTTTTAGGCACTTATCCATCCACTCATTTTCTAAACTTATCTTACCTATAAAATAGTCCCAAAGAACTAGTGTGTTTCCCAACACGACAGGGACAAGATATGATATTCAATTAACAGACACACATGTCATATTCTCAAAAGAAAATAAAATGTTGCACGGTATTTTGTTATTCAAGATCTGATTCATGCAGCAGACACAACGTCACTAATATACTTCTAGTGGCCGGCTTGAGCAAGATGGGTCATTTTTTCCAGCGCAGTCGGCAGCGTTAAGCAACGTATTAATCCCAGTTCTCGCCGCCCTCTGCTCGAGCCCCTCTCAGTTAACCTCAGCCTCAGCGAACACGCGGAGCAGGGATAGAGGCGGGTACTCCTGCGTAAACTTGACCGATGACAGGAGTTCCCTCGCGTCCATCAGCATATTCTCGCCTTTTTATTGGCTGCACTTCTGAAGGTTTATCATTCCATCTCGTGCCGCGGCTGCTTCTCCCAATACCGCCTCTCTTCCTCCCTCCTTTTCACCCTCCCTTGTGTGTCTTCTTCCGCTGCTGTGAATAGTCCCCTGATGCATAAATATTTTTCTTATTAGAACAGAATGGTCGAAATGTGTTACCATGTTTTCTTTGGATATGATATGATTAGTGTGCTGCATATGTTCATTTATATCCTGTGATGTTTTGAAAGTACTGTAGAAACATATATACATATTTTTAATTGGAGTGTTGTGGGCCGTTTGAAATCGGACACCGCCGTCACCGAGGTCTTTTTTATTAGTGGCGGAGGGATACGGCGCTGGGTTTGACAATGTGGAAGGCTGCTAAGATGTCTGCTCTGAGGCTGAAATGGTCTCAGTTGTAGCGAGAAAGGGGAAAAGGGAGACGCATGAGTCGGGGAGACGGGAAGTGAGTCAACGAAGGAGCTTAGCCGACAAAGGCTCGGTAGATTCAATCCAACGGGTGCGGGAGTAAAAAGGAAGATCCCGGCTGTCTCACAGACGCCCGGGGGGAGGAGGAGGAGAAGAAAAAGAAAAAGGAGAGCGAGCGAGCGCGACGGGAGATTCGCTTGAAGTTTGAGGGGCTTTTCGACTGTCAGTCTGTTTTCTGGTTTTGGGCGGTTAGAAGCTAAAGTACTGAGAAGGTGAAGAAAACCGTTAAGCGCACTCACAGGCAAGGCACGCTCGCTTGCTCCAGCTCGAGGGGGGCGCTTTTTTTGTAACCGTGTCGTGAAGTTCTCTCTCACCGCCCCCTTCTCCTCCTCCTCTTTAATACACACACACACATACACACACACTTGCGGAACGCTGAGAAGACACCGACGAAGCAAAACTTGTGGAGCGTGGGGTGAGTAAACTTTTATTTTACTTTTATGTTTTTAGTGAGATAGGGCTTGGCGGAGACGAGTCTGAAAATTGGAGAGGAGATGGGAGGGGGTCTCTTTGTTTCCTTCTCAACTTTAAAACTCCGTCCCCAAAAGTTTAGCGGCCCCCTCTGGCCGGCCGCCTGCTGCTACTGCAGTATTTTTTTTGCTTTGTTTTTGTTTGTTTGAACATTTTACAACCCTTCGTCCGCGCCTCCTTGCGATTTAACATAAAAAAGAACCCGAAAAGTAATATTTTGGAGTCGTTGATCACTTTTTATGTAGGATTTGGCAGGAAATGTCCCCCCTTCCTTTCCTTTGCAAGTCCCTGGAGGGCTAAGCGGCGGTGGTAGTGCTGCAGCGAACGGCTCTCTACTCCTTTTGTCTGGGTGACCAACACGCACTTGGCGTCGGCCTTTTTTTCGGGTGGTTAGATTGGCGGATTTGACTCCATCTCTGAACCCGGCCTATGGGTGACTATCCAAAACTAACCTGGTGCCTTTCGATCGCCCCAATTCACCCCCGTTTCGCTGGACTCCTGTGTCTTCAAAGGTCCTGAGATGACGTTTCTGCAAAGAGTTGGTACGAGCTGGTTGGCAGGTCGATTGGGACTTAAGTAGTTTGGCGAGAGATTCGGTGCTACATCCATTCCTACTTGCTTCTGTCTCCTTTATTGAAGGTGGAAATCAAGAACAAGGTGATCACTTGACAAGTTTTAGCGAAGTATGTGAAGCCTCCTCGTTTTGTTTTTCGAACATTATTAAGGTCATTCTGTGGTTTTCAGTGAGGTTCGATTGTCATATTTGGTAGTTTTGATATGTTAGTAGATGGCGAGACATTGGACTTTAAATCATAAAGTTAATCTTCCACACACATGTGCAACTTAACCAGCCTATGCTGTTGTACAGTAGTGCCTAAAATTGTAAAAGTTCTTGGGACATTTCATCAATGTGGTATTTCTCTGTATAATGTACGGTTCATTGTTAGATGAGCACAGTGTCATACAGCGTTTGCCTAAGTGCTTTAAATCTGTTATTACGTGAGCATTGGCTGTCCGAATCCTTGGTAATCCCTTGAGGTAAGGGGGATGCCCCGTTAGCTCGAGGCATACTTTTCAAGTCCCGAGGTGAAGAGTGGAGCGCCAGTCGTGCGAAACGATCGGTGTCAAGTGTATAGTAGGTGACTGGATGCAGCAGTCTTTGCTCATTCGCCAATAAGGAAAATACAACAGAGAGTGTTTTGACTTGCATTTCTGAATGTTATCCCCATGTTTAAGTCGCATCTTATCACGTTTTAATCATATGCATTACGTATCTGTTGTTCCAAAGCAATTGCTGTTTAGTATTAGTAAAAAAAAAAAATGTTTCTATAATTTCAAATGGATTTTTTAGGCTTTTATTCAAATGTGTGCAACACACAGTATGTATGTAATTGTTGACTTGATTTTCATTCGATTAACAGCTGTGTACATAGCTGAGTAATGACAAATACAGAATTCTTCAAAAACGTTTGTTTTGCTCAGATTTCTTGGGTGTTCCACTTATGATGATGTCACTAAAATCAAATAGCACAATGTATGGCACCAGAGTTATTTGTGTAGCAGGTGTTTTTTCCATAGCCCCAAGGCTGTTTAGAGATATTAGAATATGTAGACTGGTTGCCTTTTAAGATGGTGTTTAAATATAGTCTGCCATGGATCAAACTCATTTGTAGAATTAGAAAATACAGTACTGTGGTTTTTCCAGCAAGACCAAACCGCTCCAGAGATACCTGTTAAAGCATCACCAATAAAAGACAGAGGTATAGAGAGACAACATCCTAGAAATCCATCTTTAAGCCCCATAGTAAAAAAGGTAAGCAATGCTGTGTGAGGAGGCTGACCTTCAGAGGCTGTTAAATTTTAGTAGACCTGGAGCACTTCAGATACTGAGAGGTAGCTCATTCTAAAGACTGTATTGAGAAACTATTACTTTGGGTGTCTGGCAAGCAAGGATGGCGATGGAATGGAGCCTTTCTAAAGGAACATAAATAGAGAGTGAGATAAAGATTCCTGGTAGTGAGGAGTGCCACTTAAGGAGCAGTGTTAGGATAAAGGCAGTTGAACTGGGTTGTAACCTCAGTGGAAGAGGAGAGGTTAAGAATGAATAGAATAGTTTGTCTACTAAAGGCATCTATATGTTAAAAATGCATTTTTACTGTACTTTGTATGCTGAGTCAGTTTTCAGTGATGAGAGAATTTCATTTAGTTTGACACAAGGGAGTTGAAATTAATTTCCCCTGGTTATGAAACTCCTTTTATAAACATAATGCAACTTTAAGTCTTACCGTAATGTGCTGTATTGAATATACTGTAATGTTGCTTTTCAAGTATGACCACTATCATATTTTTTTGAAGTAAAATGAGCACAGCTTGCTTTTTATTTGTCACAATTTAGTTTTTGATGTCCAAAACTCAGTAGGTGTTAATATCCCATTTCATCAGAGGCATGCTATGTTCCCTGTACATTTATTTGTTCAGGTCTTTTTGTGATATGAAATGTATTCTGTCAATCCTTCACATTTCAGTTTTATTAATGGGTCTCAATTAACATGATCTGGAATTCAGAGTTAAAAGTTGCTTCTTTTTAGTTTGTTATTCACTTTAGTGTTTTCTTTCTTATGATTCTTAACCATTTTGTTTCTTGTGAATGTGTGTGAAGTATTTTTAAAAATGAATGCATTTTATGAACTAGTACTTTGATATAAAAATTGCATTTAATTAGTATTTTGTCTTAATTGTGTGTGTGTGTATATATGTATGTATGTGTGTGTATGTATGTATGTATGTGTATGTATATAATATATAATGTTTCACAACCTTGAAATTTCTGTTGATATAGTATGAAGTACAGTAAGTCATAGGAGCTAGGTTGTTGTCTTTATGGAGTTCTTATGTTCTTCCTGTGACTGCATGGCTTTTTTTTTTTTTTCTCCCCCATCTCTCGTAGTCCAAAAGATGTATGCATGCTTGATTACTTGGCATTTGCAAATTTTGTATTGTGTGAGTGCACTTGTGGGTGTATAAATGAGCTGGGCTTGCAGTGTCCCGTCCGGCCCTGTGTTTTGCCTATCGTTACCAGAGTAGGGTCTGTCATCTCTAAAGCTGCAACCCTGACATGTCTTAAAAGGATTCAGGAATGTATGTTTTTTGTATGATAGTAGCCATAAAATCAACAACAACTGAACTTCATGTAGAGATGTATTTTTGTGTTTCTGGGTTTCCTCTCGTTTCCCAAAGTGATAGTTTGGCTGCTATAGATTGACCTATAAGTGATAGTTGACTGTGTATTTTGGTGTGCTCTGCAATAAACCCATCCAGGGCTGGTCCCTGCCTTTGTGTCTAGTGATACCAAAGTAGGCTGTGGCCTCCATTACCTTGAAATGAAGTAAGTAGTGTTTATAAATCTATGGATAGGTTATGCTCCTCAGATTTAGTGTTTATACTTCTGCTGGGCAGCACAGCGATGCATTTTCTTACTTCACCACTTGAACTTGTTCATCCTTGGCTTTTTTAATGTGTGTTTTGCATCTGCCTTTTGAAATCCCTTTGCGCAGCCAAGATACATTCTGTCGGGTTCGAGATTGATGTTTTATTGACCAAGTCTGTACATGGTGCGCTCTCGTGTTAGATTAGTGTTCTTCTGTTTTGAGTCTACCATTGTAGCCTGTGTTGGGAAGTGTCAGTTAAGTAAATGAATGGATAAAGAAGTCTTTGCAAAAAAAGTTGACATGTGTGTGTATTGCATACCCAGAACGTTTGTTTTAAAATCGCACAAATAACATATTGTTACTCTTGGTGGTTTAAGTCCTGAGTAATATATTTCATCCTTATCAACCCCCCAAATAGAAAAAAAACATTCTCGGTTTCACCTGAAGCAAGAGATTTTCATGACAGGGTTGCAGGTGTCTCTTTCTGGTTCTGACATGGCAGTAAATTTTAATTTTAGTGCATTGTGGTGCTTGTTTTTGAGGCTGGAGTTGCAGACAGACTGAGCTCCTTTCGCAGCCTGCTCAGCAGTATAAAAATTACAAACCAGAGATCCGGAATGCATTTGCATTGGGTTTCCCTTCTTCTCTCAAGGGCATGTGAAAGCTCGTGGGTGGGTTTGGTTTGATTTGAGTTGTGTGGATGCAAGTTTGGTTTTTAGTGATGTTTGTGTTAAACCATAGAGAGTGCTTGGTTGTGTGCCTTTCACCTGTGAAATGATTTGACAGTTATGCTTATCTGCTTTCCATGAGCTACATGCTGGCATTTACAGGGATTGCTATAGAAGAGCAAATCTTGGGAAGGCAAATTACCTTTTTTATTCTTTTCATTTTGCTTTAATATCAACTACTTCTTCTTTGGTTTATTTCTTATATTGTTTGTATCATTTTTCTGAAAACTATATCTTTGCAAGGAAAAAGAAACAATCCTTAATTTCCCCCCCAAAACACAATCTTAATATGAAGCCACTGGCTTTGTTGGTTATGATTGCTCTTAAATTCTTTCTGCAGAGCAGTTGACACATCAGTGGCATGAATCAGCAGCAGAGAATGGGAACAGTGGGGACGGATAAAGAATTGAGCGATCTGCTTGATTTCAGCGCGGTGAGTTGGCTACTCGATTTTAAGACCATTTGAAAGAATAGACATGGCAGAAGATGCCCTTTAATTGAAAATAGTTAATGTGCTAATTAGGTTTGCCTAGCTTGGTGTTTTAACATGCTGATCTATTAAGCTGCTTATTAAACTTGTCTCAGATGTCAATTTTTATTTTTTTTTTTTTTTTTTTTTTTTGCTCATAAGTATAATTTTTGCCTTTTCATGATTTAAAAAGTGAATAAATTGTGTTGCAGTCCAGTATATCATTTCCTATTTCTTTTAAATCATTAATTAAATGTCAAAAATTAAGTGTAATTTACTTTATGCTTATAAAATTAAGACTTGACATCATTACTGAATCTTAATGACTCAATTCAGTCATTAAATATGCAGGCTTATGAAAGTTTTGTGTGTGGTTATTAATATTTCAGTTTTTTTTAATTTGCCTGATTTAAGTCAGTAATCAATGGTGATATCTGCAAGGATTACCCACAGTGTAGTTCTTAAAGAAGTAATGATAACCAACAAAAATGAAAGGTTCAAGTGTCACTCAGAAACTGTGTTATTGTTTAGAGAGAAAAAAAACTGGACAGTGTGTGAATGAAACATTGGAGTTTTGTATTTCTTAAAGATTTAAGCTAAATTCTAAAATACATTTTTGTTATGCATACATTTTCATTTGTATAGAGATGTTTGCATTTATTGAATATCAACAGCATCTTTTGCTTGGTGCACGTTTATAATTTCACTTAAGTGTCAAATGCTTGCTTCCTGTTGAATGTTCTAACATCACTTTTCTGTTTTAGTATTTTTGACTTCTTGAGTACCTTTCATAGCAACCATGTAACCTAATCATTTTTGAGCTGCTTGGTATTAATGCTCATAGTCTTAAACACAGCACCAAGTTTAAGTGTTGCTGTGCTTCTGAAATAAGGTTTGCATAACCAAGAATATCCAGTTACAGTTTCTTTAGATTAATTCATATTACCCTCATGCTTTTCTGTTTTAAAGGTGTTAGAGGAAAAAACTGTTGAATGGAATGTAGAGTAGCACATTTCTGTGGGGTAGGGGTTGCTTTTGAGAGACTGAAGTTATGTGTTTTTTTTTTTTTTTTTTTCTTCCTACACAGATGTTTGCCCCACCATTGGCTAATGGGAAAAACAGACCAACCACACTTGCCAGCAGCCAGTTTGGGGGTGCAGGTATGTGTTCGTGTGTGTATGTGTGTTCATTTTTATAGGGGACAGATGCTGAAATAATCTTTTTCCTTTTGAGTATAATGAAAAGTGTGCTATTTTATTGAGTTGAAATTGACAATTTTAATGCTTTTGACATTAAGAATTCAGCACTTGCATAGTCGTGGAGAAGACTGGGTTTTATATTTTAGGAATAAGTTCTCGGCCCATATGATTCTAACAAACTTGTGCTTTTTTTTTTAACTGATGAAAAATTAGCAAACTGAATACTGACTGAAAATAAGATCCTCTGCTGAATGATAATGTTAGGGAGGGGGTAGTTACAGTAGGTGTTATGTTGAAATTAGTGAGAAATGTTGAATTATGTTTACTTTCAGGGGTTTGTGTCCTGTAGGATCTTGCTTGGACAAAAGGCTGGCTTCCAACAAGCACCTATTGCTATCTCAGCTGTTGTGCTATTTTGGCCACCTGTGGAGTGTGTGAGAAGAGGAAATGTACCTAGCACATACCCCAACCCCCTCCTTTAACCACAGAATTGAGTTTTGTTTTATCAATCAAGCACATGGAGGGCTTATGCAAATTAACTCAGTTTTAGATATTGCTTTCTCGTTTAGTTTGATATTGGTGCAAATAATTGTCCAGGTTTTTATTGACAATATTTTGGCTAAATATATGCCCTTTGTGCATTCTAGAAAAAAATTGCAGGTTTCATTTATCAAGAAGCTGAAAGTGAGATTACATGTATTTTTAGCTGAAGTTTTAAGGTTTAAAAGACAGACCTGGTAGCAGTCATGATTACACTGCAAGTCAGTGTCCTGAAACTACTGTATAGCTCAAATAAGGAACAAGACTTTTTTTCTTACTGTTCACTGGAACTATTGGGGTGTTTTAAGACTAATTTTTAAGTGTTTATGATGAGCACGGTTACTGTTTATAATGAGTCTAGATGTTTATCCACCAATAAGTGAGACTGAGTCACTTCGTGCTAAAATTTATGCAGTCTTTCTTTGGAGTGATTTGTCTCTTTTGACTTGGAGCAGTAAGTAGTAGTATCAATACTGTCACATGTACAGTGACATTTTTACTTGCATGTCCTTTCAGTAAGCACTCTACACCACTCTCTAGGGCCATGATTAATAATGAAATAACAGAACTTCATTTATTAGAAAATGCAAGTCGACTTGCCCAATGTACTCCTTTATTTTCTTTTCTATGTTCTGATTACCTGAAGCCTTGTAGAAGCAACCCTGACTTTTTATATTCAGCTGTTGAAGCAACATTTATCAGGCACACTTGTACACAATTACATATTGACATCTCTTTTCCTGTGAAGTTTCTTAGACGGCTCATTTTGTGGTGAAATATTACCTTATGCATATGTGCATACATCTATGATGGATGAAGACCAGTGCTGAAGATCTAATAATTGGTGAGGCCATATTATGAGGAGCTTAAAGGATTAGAGAGATGATCAAAACAGAATACTGATTTCTTAAATAATTTGATGATTTAAGTTATGTGGTAGTACTATTAGTAGTAGTGTTGCGATTTTTATAAGTTACTGTGACATTCTTACTTTCTTTTAGCACAGTGATTAATATGACTGTGATGCAACTCTAGGAGGTTGAGATTTAAATACTGGCCTAGTCACTAGGGGTTTGCATGTTCTTAGTCTGTGTGGACCTCTTTCCAGGTTGCTTTGGGCATTTTGCTGAATGTTGCTTGCATAAGATTGGGCCCATCTTGGTACCCAGAGATAGATTAAGTGTGTTAGAAAATGGATGGATAGATTTAAAAGTGAATGTACAAGTCATGTTCTATACTCCTGAACTGTGCAATTTGAGTTTAAGTTTTGGTACCTTCTTTGTGTTTGTATGTGAATCATAGTGCTATCCATATCTTGTTTAGTTTGACTGTAACCCATATCCCCCCTCCTCCAACTATATACATGAATATCTTAGTGGTGGTCTGCAAGCACTGAAATGTTTCACACAGCAATATAGAACTGTTGTCTTTTTTTTTTTTTCCCTCTCCACCCCCTCACTTTTTCATAGTAATTATCCTGCAAAGGCTGGCCTTGCTGTGAGTGACATTGGGATTGATCTGATTGATGACAGGAAGTAGTGCCCCTCCCCCCTTCCTGTTCTTCCTAATACTGGAAACATCGATGAATCCCTATTAGAAAGTTTTTTGTCAAGAAAAGGTAGCAAGTGACATAGGAAAAGTTGTATAGATTTTTGTGCTGAATATTGTTAGGACATTAGCTAAACAAGTGAGCATCTCCATTACCTTTATTGACGCACTTTGTTAGTCACTCATGCAGTGCTTTTGCTTATTTAGAATTGTCCAGCAGATGGTGGGGTTTAGGTGATGTGGGGGTTGGGTGGTGGGTTGGGCCTTGGACCTGTTGGCCTGGGCTGCAGGTTGCTAAACTACTTGACGAAACCCTCCTGGGAAATGTTTTCACATGGAAAGGCTTTTTTTATGTGGAAGGTCACATTCCACTGTGGCAGAGTCACTCAGGTCAGGATCTGGTAGTTTTGTTGGCTGCCTGACGCCAAGGGTGTCGAATGTCACCGCCTTGAAAAACCCTTTTGTCCTCCTTTGCTTCTGAAGAGCAAAGAGTAGTTGTTTAACCTCTCAGTGTGGAGTGGGTTGTGGCAGCCTACAAGAGTGCAGAGGGGACACACAAATTTGTTAAAGTGTCGTTTATTCTTGGAGTTTCTCAGTCCTTGTGCAGATGCTATGATAAAACTGGCACTGCACACCTTTAGAAATGAGTAGTTCAAATCTACAATTTACATTTTCAGAAATGTATACTTGTAGCAATTATATACATATTCTTTTTTTATTTTGTTTTACATCACCTTGTGTAGTTATGCAGATCTTACTTGCTTGTGAAATCCTGAACTCTTCTCCTGCTTTTATGTCCATCATTTTGTGACTTTTTTGCATCAGATAGTTGACATTAAACCCGTGTAGTTGTTCTTCATACAGAGTATGTAAACAAATCTTGGATTTGAAAGGAGATTTAAGTTTAAGCTTGTGCTACCAGGAGTTGTCAACTTGTCATTGCCTAAGCATGGGTCATGCAAATGGAAAATCTATGATTTTTATCATGGTTTAAGTTTTCTGTGTCCTTTAACTGACTTATTCTCGTGCCCAATAATCTTAATAGGGTTGCTTTTGTTAAGCATACAAATGAAGGATGCTATGAATATATATAAGCAGTAATGTGCATAATTAAGAGCTGAACTCTACCCTCATGTGTGCAGCATGCAATCACATTTCACAGCTTTTGCTCTGTTGATGTGCATTATGATCACATCTTCATTTTCAAAGACTATTTTACTAATGGTTTTAACGTAATTAGTCTTGGATAACGGTTTATTTATTCTTCCATGCATTATTAAATAGGCCTTTTAATCAATTGCTTAATCATCAACTTAGAGTGTTAAGAAAATCAGCACATTTTAAAGTAGCCTAGGCACCTTCTCGACATAACAACATAGCCTGTGTTTAAAGGATTTGGTAGGTTTACCTCTTACTATTTATTAGCACACATGGCAATCTTCCGTGGACTTGTCATGCATTAATTGTAGTTGGATGATTTACTCAGGTATAAGGCTCTGAGCATCGTCCCCACCACAGTATTGCTGGTCTGCAGTTGTTTTTTTTAATTAGAGAAAAGCAAAAGATATTATGAATATTCATTAGGGAGAGTTCATTAACACGCACAGTTATGCAAATGAATGTAATTAAGCTTTGCAGGAAAGGCACAAAGACATCACATTTCTAGCACTCATGGTCTGAAACATTTCTATCCAAAGATTTACAATAAAATTCAGATAAGCTATATAATAAACAAATGATATAAATTTAAATTGGGTTTGGTTTTTTTTCCTGCACTCTCCTCCTTCTCTCTGTCCTTATATGTGCAATGCCTGTTTGATGCCTACCATTCTTCCACCTTTTATTTATTCATGTTTTCATGGTGTATCATGCAGTTGTCGGCTCCATTCCTATAATCTGTGGACATTTCTTTGAATATGTTGGATTTGTTTTTAAACTGCTAACACGCACACTTTAGGGCCCTGTCAAACAAGCATGTTATTACAGAATGCAAAAAATGAGGCATGGTTGATTGTAACTCTTTCATCAGTCCCTAAATTTCTTTTTCTTTCGGCTTCTTCTGTTAGGGGTTGCCACAGCGGATCATCTTTTTCCATATCCTCCTGTCCTCTGCATCTTGTTCTGTTACACCCATCACCTGCTTGTCCTACCTACCACATCCACAAACCTTCTCTTAGGCCTTCCTCTTTCCTGGCAGCTCTATCCTTAGCATCCTTTTCCCAATATACCCAGCATCTCTCCTCTGTGCATATCTAAACCAACATAATCTTGTCTCTCTGACTTTGTCTCCAAACCATCCAACCTGAGCTGACCCTCTAATGTACTCATTTCTAATCCTGTCCATCCTCGTCACACCCAATGCAAATCTTAACATAACTCTGCCAACCTCCAACTCTGTCTCCTGTTTTTTGGTCAGTGGCAATGTCTCCAACCCATATAACATAGCTGGTCTCACTGCTGTCTTGTAGACCTTCTTTTTCACTCCCTAAATATGATGTCTATAAAAAAAGGTGTGTTTTTTCTTTTTTTTTTTAAACTTGCTATTTCATAACTTCTCACATTTTAATGACACTCTCAATTATGAAATTACGCTATGTGACCAGTGTCATAAAGTCTGGTATTGCAGGTATGACCTGTTTGCCAGCATTTAATTTGAATGAATTGTATTTATCCGTTTTTTTTTAGCTAAAGCAATTTGCAAATCATAGTTGCATAGTACTTTTATTAATATATTTCACCATTGGGCGCACTAGTAGGTTAAGTTAGTTACTAATTCAATGAGGTGAGGAGATTTCTGTGGCCCAAGATAAATTGAGGATAATTGTTACATTATTACTTTTCTTTCCATGATCATATCCTCCTCAGACTTACAACTATAATATGAACAAAATATGAATGCTAGTATAATTCGACAAGCTTAATTTTAAGAATGGGATAATCTTTGATAATACTTCATATTTTATAATAGTTTGTTAGCAGAACATATTGTACATTTGCTACAGAGAATTTGACAATAGTACATATTGACAAAATGACTGACTATAAATATTGAGATTATGAATGCAAGTTATAGTTAGCAATACATGGCCTAAATAGCATGCAGCATTGACAGTAGATCAGCTGGGGTATCTGTGCAGAGGCAAAAGGTTGGTAAATCGTTCCATGGCCATGATAGAATCCATATTGTCCCTGCTGGGAATGAAGTTCAGCAGTTGCACAGTGTCTTTAGTTTTATGTTCACTGTCATGTGGACGGTACCTAACTTGCTAACCTGAGTTTTGTGTTTCTACTGTTTGTATGTGATGCTGTGTTCTTGGCCGCATTGGACTGTGATTTCCAAGGTATGCTGGAGAAGTATCCAATTAAGCATGATGTGGTTGGATTGAGAATTAGAACCTAGAGTTGCCTGAGGTTGTAATTCTCTATCTGTCTGTGTCTCTCTCTCTCTCTCTCTCTCTCTCTGAATAGACTGGCTTATTTCTTGTAGGGTGAGCAACTGACCCAGTTGTAGGAGTTAAAGTCAGAATATTGTAGCAAAATGAGATGGTAAACCTGGGGCCAAGTCTATACACAGTGCTGTTGATTTACAAGTATACACCCCCTCTTCATCTTTGGCTACAATCTGTGACAGTGACTGAAAGAATAAGATTATAGGCACAAACTGTTAGGGGTTATAGTTACGTTTTTCTAACAAGTTAAAAAAAAAAAAAAGATTACGCTGGCATTGTTTGGTGTATTAGGGTATACGGTATGGTTGCTTTTTTCCTTTCATTTTTTTCTTAAACAAATGGGCTAAACTTTGTTTATTCTGGAAGGGTACCATTTTATTTTTACCCTTTTTTTACGCTGCATTTTTATTTAAGTGTTTTAAGTCCTTTTGGTAATAAGCATAGCCTGCCAAATATGCAGAAGTAAGAAGTACTTTTTCCATTTAAACAAATACAATTTACTTTTTTTTAATGCACATTTTTATTTAAGTACTCCACTGCAAACAGCAGTCCATAAATAACAAAGGCTAAAAAGTTGTAACTGCTTATAAAATTGCTCAACATAACAAAAGCACAATCAGACATTTTTTTAAAATACTATGGCACATAGATGTGGATGGTTTGGGGTAACGGGGGTGTGGGGGGGTTTTGGATTGGGAAAGGAAGACATCACCTGAACAGAAGCAAAAATTGCACGTATTTGACAATTTAACAACTTAAATAAAAATCTTCAGTTTTCTGGTTTCCTGTTTTATCTTTGGTTTGAAAGCTAGTTCAAACTGCAGAATACACTTTGGAATATCCATCTTCAGTGTCTTTCGGTATTGTTTTTTACATAGGGCACTAACAGGGCAGCGTTTCCCCAAAAAGCTGTTTGGCAAAAACAAATCTAATTATACCTGTCCAGTCATCGCTTTAAAGAACATTGGAGCCTTAGGAAATTTCCAGAATTTGCACACAACTTTATTGGCTCTGATTGGTTCATTCATGTATTGCTAGTGATGCCTGTAGGTTGTTTACTGATGTTGTGCTTACTTCATGTGTGTTCCACTGCATTTTACTTGTTTTTGAAGTTCAAGCAACAATAGTTGAAATGTTTTACCAGTGCAGTGTTCTCTGATTCGTTGTTGACATTTTGCTATTCAAAACAATTAAATATTGGGTTTTACACAAAGAAGGGGCTTGTTACCGTGAAGTGTTTCATTTTTGTTTTTTCTCAGGGGACAGTTAACAGCTTTTTGAATTAGCTTGTATAATTTGTATTGGGGTTCTGGCGATAGGCCATAATGTGCTCTGCTGCAAATTATGAAAACAGTTTGTGTATTTATAATACCAAATATGGCCTATTGAATACAGAAGGATTTGATGAAAGGTGGGGGCTAGAAAGGATACAGTTCCTAATAAAAAATGTCATATAGTAGTAAGTAATTGGTTTGCTTGAAGGTAGATTAATAATTGGGTAGAGTGCATTGCATGTTAACTGCAGCATGGAAGCAAAACCGTAGATAGCCAGATTTGCTAAAACCGTTATGATATCTGTCATAGACACGGGTGAAACAAGTTTTAAATGTGTTCGGTCATTAAATAACTTAAAGTTTCAAAGTTATCTAACCACAGATGAGCAGATTTCTGGTTTTCTATTTTGCTTACTTAATTCTGACTGACAACTGGTTTTGCATTACCTCTTTCTGTGATAGCGTATTGGAAAATGCTTCTGTGTAGCTACACTCATCTTTTGCTACTGGGATGCAGATGCAAGAGCGGATTTTGTATAAAGGTGGTTTGGTGCATATATTTGAATTTGACACCTTTTCCTTTAGGCTTGGTAATTGTTTAAAATAATTAACTTGTCTTAAGAATATGAAGATAGGAAAATTTTTGTATTGTCCATCTCTAATGCAGACTGGCCTTATTTATAGGAAGATTGTGTTTTCCCTATGAAGTACTAATGAAGACTGTCTTTATATTGCCCAACCAATGATGTATGTTTTAATTAAGAAGTAGACATTTTTAATGCTGCTGCTGATTATTTTAATCGTATTACTTTTTTATTGCTTGCATTATCTTGAGGAGCAAAGTTATATTTCTTTCAGTAACTGCAAAGGCAAGCTTTACATTCATTGTCTTGGTCCCTGTGTGTATGTCTCCTTGTATATACATGAGGAAACTGTTAATATGATTTACTGATTAAACTGTGTTACTCTGATGCTACATCTAATTTTTTTTTCTTTTGTTTCTTCAAATGATCAACTTACTAGCAGGACTAGATGAAAGGACTGGTTCAAGTTCCTGGGGACCAGGGGAGCAGAATTCCTCCACTTTCAACCAGGGAAGGGTAGGTTTGTCTTCCAGTTTAAAAATAAACAAGAGCTATGAACAGTCCAGGGGCTTTTTGACCTCTTATTATGAAAAAAACTATAGAGGGATTCCTTGGCCCAAGTTATGCTTTGCTGCTTATAAGGGAAAACAAATCTATTAAATAGCACTTTGATATTGTCTTTTTTTTTTTTTTTTTTTTTTTTTTTTTTTTTTTTTTTTTTTATTGAACTGTTGATTTGTTTGCTTTTTCCTTGCTGCAATCAACACTTCATAGGTAGACTTGTTATACTCCACAGGGTGTGTGTACTTGTAAAGACAACATGTAACATTAAAGGACTTTCGTTAACAAAAGTTTATCCTATTAGATAGTTTTAAGGGACTTCCATTTTTTAATTTAAAAAATATTTTATATTCTGCATAACAAAAGTATACACATTAGAATGTTATAAAAGGGAGCCATTAATTGTTTTGCAAATTGCATGTGTGCTAGTTATTTTGGAGGAAGAAAGAAGTAAAGTTTAAGCATGAAGAAGCCTGTGACGATTGCCATGAGATAAAGAGTAAGCATACCTTTTTCAGTTGTTTTATTTGGATTCACATATCCATTTTCAGCCACCATTGTCCACCTCCTAAAATCAGACAAGTTTGGAAGACCAGTTTTCTCTTTGCTCTTCCATCCAGTTTGGAGGGACGGCCAGATCCAGAGTGTCCTAGCAGTAACACTTGCCACTTCTTTATTATGGACTGTGCTTCTTGGAGTGATGAAGCCTTTGAGATTTTTTTGTATCCATCTCCTGCCTGTCTGTCCACAACTCTATCCCTGAGATCTTTTGAAAGTGGCTTGCCACCTATAGTCAGTTGTGTGCTGTCAGTTGCACTACCAAGCAAGGGAATGAATGCTCCAGGAACAGCTTCACTAATCACACTGATTACACTTGATTACAGGTGGAAGGAAGCCAATAACCATGGTCTGCAATGGAAATGGTGGTTACTTACACCTGATTGAGTTTAGGAGGGGGTGATCCTTTATTATTCTCAGTATTTCTTGTTTTTTGTTTTTTAAAATTCTTCTGAATTATAGCTGTGATATCTTTCACTTGGATGTTATACTGTAGATTGTATTGAGTAAGTAAAGCTGAAAAAAATATTGGTTTGTGTTTTCATTTAAGGCTGTAAAGCAAAAAAATGGGAATATTTCGAAGGAGGGGAATTCTTTTCTATACCCACTGTATGTTAGTATAGATGGATGGATATTAAATGAATTAGTTAACCTAAACAAGTCATCTGTGTGGGTGTTTTGGGTTAGACATGTTCACCAGATTTCTAACTTGTACAACCTTTCTTCCAGTACCTGTTTACTTAGCAGAGAGTTGGCTTGAATTTAGAGTGAATTTAGCTATCTTAAATTTGTGGGGTTTTATTCAGTTAATTTTATAGATGACCCAAAATCCGTGTACGGTCTGCTGTCCTCAGATTGGCAAATATCTTATTAATCCTCTGGGCCCAATTCTGATATGGATAGATATGTAGTGGATGAAGTTAAATATAAACAAAGTCTCATCCATAGAATGTAAAAATATTTTATGCAATTGCATAGCATTATGTCTGACAGTACATTATGAAAAAAGCATGAGTGTCTTCAAAAGAGCAGTGTGCAGAAGTAATTAGAGAGTAATGGGATTTTGGGTAGAATCCACACAATGTTAATATGAGGAAACAGACGTGTTCCGTGGATTGTATTTTTTGTGGCTACAGCTAGAATATTGTATTGTGCTCTGCTCTTTTTATTGTAAAATTAACTTAGCAGTGTTGGGAAACATACAAGAGGTCAAAGTCTTGTTCCAGGACTTAAGAGTATGAACTTTGAGGAAAGATTGAAGGAGTAGAATCTTCATCCTAACCAGATGGAGACTGAGGGGTGATGTGGAAGGAATTATGCTGGGTGACATTTATTTTAATCTGTTCTTTAACAAGAACATGAGAGCACAGATGGGAGTTGGATAAGGATGAATTTTGCACAAATGTTAGGAAACATTTCTTCTCACATGAGAACACTAAATCTATGGAACAAGTTACCAAGCAGTATAGTTGAAAGTAGCACCTTGGAGATGTTAGTCTCATGCAGATATTTTGGAAACGCCAGGTAAATGATAGGCTGTGTTCTAAAATACCTGGAAGGTGTGGTTTCTTTTTTTTTTTTTTCTGCTTGGAGTAAGAGCAAGACATTCATGTATATTCTTGGGAGTTTTATACTGCTTGTGAATTCTATATCCTAGGACTGACTAGGGTTCCTTGGAAGGAAATTGATTGAGTAAAGTGCTGTTGCTGCCTCTCAATAAGGATACAGAGGTTCATGTCCCGTGTGCTAGCTTTCCCCCTGTTTTGTTTGGGTTTCAGGCAGGTGGTGTGGTTTCGTCCCATAGTCAGAAGACATGCCAGTTAAGTGATTTGGTGAAGCTGAATTGGCCCTAGTGTTTGCGTATGTGCTTTCACCCTCTAGTAGACTGGTGTCCTGTCTAGGTATTATTAGGGGTAGGGGTCCGCTCTCCTGTAACCCTGTCCTGGTTATGCAGGTCAGGAAAATGGGTGGATGAAGTAAAGTTAAGTTCAAAGCTTAAGTAGAGACTTAAGACATTTATGGCACTGAAAACACATTGTCACTGTCATACTTTAAAACTAAGCAGTGGGTTCCACCAGAAGTCAATAGTTATGTTACTCCATCAATTTTGGTTTTTACCAGTCTAACTTTGCCCTTGTTAAATGAGCAGGCACCCTTCCAGAATGCAACACCGCCAGTAAGGATGGACTCCACCATGTACTTACAGCAGTAAGGCTAGATTAAGACATACAGGTTTTTTCAGGTATCTGTGTAATTAAAGACACAAATGGTGATTTCAAGAGAATAGCCAGGATGTGTTGTGCTATCGGTAGCACCAAGAAACTTTTAAAGTGGTAAACCTTCTTCACAGCAAATTGTCTATGACCAGCTTCATATTTTTGCTAACATTAAGGCCGGGTTGGTGGTTATGGTACCACTCTGTGAGAAAGCAAAATTGTTTTCTTACAAGCTGTCTTGTTTTTGGTGCAGGCTTGGATCTGCCAATTAAGAATTCCATAATACTTTTGCAGAGAGTGGCAATAAATTGACTGTTTAGCAGCTTGGTGATCAACTTTAATGGGACACTGTTAGATACTGAATTATGACCTATAAAGATGCACAGATAGAATGCATTTGACAGCCAAAACTCATACCAAGTACTTGGTTAACTCTTAGCTGAGTATTGAATGACAATTTCTGTTAGAAAGGAAAGATGCTACATTTTCAAAAACAAATATTTGAGAATATAATTTTATTAAATTGTAAATGTATGGATTTTGTTTAAGGATGAATAAACATGCTTAGTTTTTATTTATTACTAAATGAATAACCCTTGTAAATATTTTTTACTTTTTTTAGCCAATTATAGGTAGACAATATTTTAAAAATGATGTTATAATAAAAGATTGCAGCCCAATTACAGTACTTGGCAACTGAAATAAATGTATTACTTGACTTAGCTTTACAATGTAGGAAATGATGCTTTTTTTATTTAAAAAAAAAAAAAGATCCTATCGCAGATCAGTCTGTCTTCTCTTACCTACAACTCTGTTACATAGTTGTGACAGAAGGTTTCTTGCAGATGTAGCCATGGAAGACAAATTGCAAATTCAATCAGATTGCATTATTTGCCCGTAAGTGGAGCACCCTGTGTGATCTCCTGATATTAGGTTCAAATACAAGACAAACAAAGTGCAGACGCGTGTAAATGATGAAACTCTTCTTTGCATATCTCCTCAGAATAGTCACAGAGAGCAATAAGGTACTAACAAAAGACTTGCATACATGTGTCTGTACTGTATCTGTTTCTTTTTTTAATCAATAATTACTTTTCTTTCACTGTAGTATGTCTGTTAGCATTAAAACTTCATGACTTGCATACTGTTGGTTCGGAGATGCTGGTGAAAACGGAGAAAACAAAAGTCTGTGTGCATGCAATGATTTTGATTAAATATAACTAACATCCTATTTTGTCAGCTCTTCCTAATGTGTTGAGATTTGAAACTTACATTTTCTTTATATAGGCCTTTAATATCTGCAATACATATTTTCATTTAGAATATATTAGAATTTTATGTGATAGCACTAATTGAAATATACTTTGTACCCAGAATACCCCTGCAAAGGCAAAGATTATACACAAGGAAATCTGACTAGTACTTCAGAACACTTTAACTGGGATTGCTTTGCACAGATCATGTCCTTGTGTGTGTGTATTTTTTTTTTTTTTTTTTTTTAAGCCAGAAAAACATTTGCCATACGTTTTTCAGTTGTGAGTACCTAGGATGCAGTATTGTACCACACCAGTGAGTGGTATTGTTGCATCACTTCTATAAAATGAGGCATGGCAGTTTTGTCAGGATGGTATAAAGTGTAAGGGAATATAAGATGACCTTGTTTATGGACCAATTGTAACAATATCTAGAATATTACAAATGGCTTGTGATCACATAGTATACTACTAGAATAAAAAAAAGAAAACACTTATTATATCAGTGAGACATTGAATATGTCAATGAAAAAGTGAAGTGTTTGGTCACTACAGGCATCTAAAATGCACCTTGATATTCCAGCTAGTTCACAAGTCTTAAGTGTTATTTACTCCTTCATCCACATACAGTAGAAACGGCAAATGATGCATCATACAAGATAGGGATTTTTTGCTACCAGACATAAAAAGTTAAGTTCACCAGGGGAGAGAATATTAATGTGATTTGATAAGATTTTTTTTGTAATCTGTTAGCATTTGTAGCCTTTTCCACTTTTTGCAGATATAAACTGAATACAGCAGCACTTTTGATTATGATTTAAACCTTTAGCAGCATTAATTGGTTTTCTGAGCTTGTACCTTCATTAATTGTATATTTTTAATACTGCCATTCTAAAATGTGCCATACAAGCCTTCATTAAAGTATGGTTGTCGCTGGTAATTCACTGTGCCTTAGATGGAAATCCATGGATTTAGTTCAGTAGGAGCACATTTTTGATTAATTAAAAATGTGGCCTTTTGCATACTTTTTTCAGAACTGAAGAAGAATCTCTGAACTTATCCCATTTACAGAACCAAAAAGTTCATTTTTGTCCTCCTTTGTTCAGTGCTGATCCACATTCATTACAGGCTCCTCATACTTTTCTCAAAGTTTGGATTGGCTATTAGTGGTCCAACTGTTCAAGAAGATAGCAAAGTTACAGGTCAAATGTTTTTTTGATGTACTGTATACTAACTAGGAATGCAGAATCTTGGCGCTCTGTTGGAACATTTGACATGGCTGATCAAATTTATGGTAAATATGCCTTACATATGACTTGTTGAAATCTCCACACAATCATTAAATACCTCGTATCAAATGAGTAGTTTTTTTTTTATTTATTTTTTTTTATATAAATATAAAAGCATTTTAACGTCTGTACTCTACCGTTGTGTAACATATAGTACACGCCACTTTTTTTTTTTTTTTTTTTTTTTTAACCTGACAATTTGGTTCTGGTACATACAGTAGAGTGGATAGTTTCGGAGAGTGTTTCTCAGTGTGCTTCCCTTTCAACCCTTGTTAGTAGCTCTCTTTATCTAGCTGTTCCCAGTTGAGTCCTGAGCTTGGGTCAAAATAGAAAAGGTGGCAGTTGAAGCTATGTACTAATCAGGCTGAAAATTGATTCTTAAATACAAATTTCTGTTTACAAGTGTGTAGCGATTGTATGTAATAATGTTGAAAATGACTGTTCAGATGAGCAAAACAGTAAAATTATATGCAAAAAATGTCTTTGAGGAACTAATGTAGTAGTGAAACAACTCAATTGAAATTGAGCATGGAATATTCTGTGAATGAGTATAGAACATTAAAAATGGTGCATGAAATATGGAAAAAGTTAATTTATTTTGCTTCAAATGCAAAACATTATATGTGTTGTGTTGGAAAAACATCTGGCTTTTCTCATAGCTAGAAAATTGGCAGTATGCACCATTGTAACATATTGTTCCTAAATAAATAGCCCTGCTACTACTCTTATCGAATCATTTGCTATGCTGTTTGCCCAGATTCCAAGGGAGCCAAAGCCTATCCTGGCAGTAATGGCTGTAGTTCATTGTCTATCTGTGAAATATGTGTAGTTTATAATTACATCTTGTTTTTTCTTGTTAAATTTTTAGTCTTTCAAACCGTCTTCTTGTTTAACTTTTAATTGGGCACTTCTATAACATACAGCATTCTTATTACAAGTGTAGTATAATCCTTTTTTCCTCCCAGTTTTATGGCCTGTAGTACCACACTGCCAGGTCAACGTGTCTATAAATATTAATGCAAAATGAATGCACTATATATTGAATATCTTCTGTTGTAATTAGGAAACTTGGATAGTTAATTAAAAAAAAAAAATACAAACTCAAAATGAAAATTAAAAGACCAGTAATGCAGTTTACCCTGTAACTGAACATTGAACAATTCACATAAAAAATAAAACAATGAATAGCTGTTTTTATTCAGCACAGAGTGGACACCACATGAAATGGGATGAAGGCTAGAACCAGTGCATCTCCAACAGCAACACTAACCCTACCCGTTCTAAACTCATGCCCTTCTGATCCTTGGTTTGTTTTGCTAACTTCTACACTTGCTACTGCCTTGCGAAATGGGCAGATTTGATGTAAATATGCTTAAACGGAGTGCTGGAGATTTTTGTGGATTATTTTTTTTTAACGTTCAGAAGAAGTTGTGGTGGATCAAAGTGCTGATCCTCGCAATATTGGGTTTTTAATATTAATTTTCTTAATTATTGAATCAAAGTGTAGTGAAGTTGAGCAAAATGACGCCTTTTATTGGTTAACTTAAAATATTACAATATGCAAGGCAACGGGGGGGGGGGGGGGGGGGCTTCTTCTGGCAAGATATAAACAGGAAGAAGGGGGGCCTAAGTTGCCTCGAAAGCTTGCATATTGTAATCTTTTTAGTTAGCCAACAAAAGTTGTCATTTTGCTTGACTTCTCACTACATTCATAATGGCTAAGAATCGAAATGAAAATTCAATATATTGCCCGGCTCTACCTGGTTTTTTGTTTCCTGTTTATTTTTTTTTTCCTGGCTGTTTATCTTCTGTCTTAATTTTGGTAACATGCACAGTGAGGTATCTTTTAAAACATTCTGATATTTAAAATTTGATACTGTGTTTGATTTACATAGTATGATATTAAGCTGCTACATGCCACAGCTGAGGAAAGCAGTTAGTCTTCATGAGCTTGACAACTTTGCACAGGCTGGTGCTTTACAAACAGGCAGGCAGTTTCCTATTATGACCTGAATGGACACTACAAGCACCACAGAGAAAACGCACAAAAGTAAAAACATTATGACATTGACTGCCTAAATGTGCAAATTCTGAAGACTGAAATTTTATTTAAACCAGGCTTTCAAATGGCAGCGCTTGACCCAAATTGAGGGTATCCAATATTAAATAATCTGCAGTGTGTTCATTATTTTTTCTCCTTTTCTCCACCAATAGAATTTTGGAGAGAGTTCACATTACACTGACTCTGAAGTGCTGTCGTCTTCTACGTTCCTTACCTCTGGTTTGGTGGGTAAGTATGTGGCTTGTGCATAGAGGAGTTTAGTTTCACTTGTGTAGTTTTTAAGATATCTGTGAATATGCATGTTCTTGTACATGATCTCCCAGATACCTAGACCTTTCCTTTTGCGATGATTTTGGTGGATTCCGTTTCTGTCACCTTCTTTTGAAATGTTACTCGCGTCAAAGAAAACAATCTTGTGCTGTATGTAGAGGTGCACATCACAGATAAACCAGGCACCGCCATGGAAATCATAAATTCTAGTAGTAACTGTTTTTATTTTGTATTCTATTATGTTCCAAGCCTGCATAATCCAGTTTTGAGCTGCAGGAGGACCAAGACTATCCCAGCAATAGTGGGTGTAAGGTTAAGAAACAGTCTTATATAGGGCATCAGTCCATCACAATTCCCACTAATGCATCCATTTGCATAGTGCCTATTTTGGAATGCCAGTCAACTTGTCAAACAGGTTTTCTTCTCACAATTCCCAAAGACCTAACGGACACAAAGTGAACATGCAGACTCCACAATGAAAGTATCTAGGTGCAGGATTCAAACCTGTGATTCTGTGAGATAGTCAGTGTACCATAATACTCCCTTGAAATAATACAAGCACTATTTCTTAATACTCATGAGCTTCAAATAACCAAAGTTTCCTCTCATATTTTATTATGAAATTTGATTTTCAAAGGTTTTTCCTTTTTTACCCATCTACTAATACTCATTGCATTATAATTTATAAAAACATGCATTTTTTGCTAAAATATTTTTAAATAAATTAATAAATTAAAGTCTGAGCAGAGCATGAACAGGAAATATGTTCAAACAGTACGAGGACTTCTGACCAGTGAATAAGAAAGGGGAAGCTGGTCTTTAACTCAAAAGTGTGGTACTGTTTTCCTGTTTAACATTGTTTTTCTCGGCCATCACTATAAATCACATGGGATAATTTTTGTATGTTTATATTTTTGAGTGGAGTGTTCATTTGTTTGCTGTCAATTTGGAAGTTGTTGCATACTGTGGAATTTGTGAATATTCAGGAAAAACTGGGAGTGTCATGGATGTAATTAGATACTTTTTTGAGTGTGATCAGTTACAGCTCTATGTGAAACCGATAAAGGGTGGGGAAATAATGTCCTCCTGCAAAGAGCAGTCTCTGTGGCTCTTTTCTAAGACAGTCCCATGGTCAAGCATGTCTTACAGAAGTAGAAAAGTTCTGCATTATCTCATGCATCTTCTTTATTCTCTAATACACTTTTCTTTCAGGTAAATCAGACAGAGTAACATATCCCTTTAATAGAGAAAGCGGAATTCCAGGAATCGGTCAGGTAAGAGCTACCATATTGAAGGATATATCTGATTTTGTCTGTCTTTCATAGTATTCTGTCACCTGCTTTTTGCATTTATTAGTGGCTTTAATCTAAAGTTATAAGTTTATCTTCATGGATTAAAACAGAATAGTGTGTTGCAATAGAACAGGGGTGCCCACACTTTTTTTGGCTTGTGAGCTACTTTTAAAATGACCAGGTCGAAATGATCAACCTACAGTGCATCTCTTTTTCCACATTTTGTTATGTTACAGCCTTATTCCAAAATGGATTAAATTCATTTTTTTCCTCAGAATTCTACACACAACACCCCATAATGACAACGTGAAAAAAGTTTACTTGAGGTTTTTGCAAATTTATTAAAAATAAAAAAACTGAGAAATCACATGTACATAAGTATTCACAGCCTTTGCTCAATACTTTGTCGATGCACCTTTGGCAGCAATTACAGCCTCAAGTCTTTTTGAATATGATGCCACAAGCTTGGCACACCTATCCTTGACCAGTTTTGCCCATTCCTCTTTGCAGCACCTCTCAAGCTCCATCAGGTTGGATGGGAAGCGTCTGTGCACAGCCATTTTAAGATCTCTCCAGAGATGTTAAATTGGATTCAAGTCAGGGCTCTGGCTGGGCCACTCAGGGACATTCACAGAGTTGTCCTGAAGCCACTCCTTTGATATCTTGGCTGTGTGCTTAGGGTCGTTGTCCTGCTGAAAGATGAACCGTCGCCCCAGTCTGAGGTCAAGAGCACTCTGGAGCAGCTTGTCATCCAGGATGTCTCTGTACATTGCTGCAGTCATCTTTCCCTTTATCCTAACTAGTCTCCCAGTCATTGCCGCTGAAAAACATCCCCACAGCATGATGCTGCCACCACCACCATGCTTCACTGTAGGGATGGTATTGGCCTGGTGATGAGCGGTGCCTGGTTTCCTCCAAACGTGACGCCTGGCATTCACACCAAAGAGTTCAATCTTTGTCTCATCAGACCAGAGAATTTTCTTTCTCATGGTCTGAGAGTCCTTCAGGTGCCTTTTGGCAAACTCCAGGTGGGCTGCCATGTGCCTTTTACTAAGGAGTGACTTCCATCTGGCCACTCTACCATACAGGCTTGATTGCTGCAGAGATGGTTGTCCTACTGGAAGGTTCTCCTCTCTCCACAGAGGACCTCTGGAGCTCTTGACAGAGTGACTGTCGGGTTCTTGGTCACCTCCCTGATAAAGGCCCTTCTCCCCCAATCGCTCAGTTGAGATGGCTGGCCAGCTCTAGGAAGAGTCTTGGTGGTTTCGAACTTCTTCCACTTGTGAATGATGGAGGCCACTGTGCTCACTGGGACCTTCAAAGCAGCAGAAATTTTTCTGTAACCTACCACAGATTTGTGCCTCGAGACAATCCTGTCTCGGAGGTCTACAGACAATTCCTTCGACTTCATGCTTGGTTTGTGCTCTAACATGAACTGTCAACTGTGGGACCTTATATAGACAGGTGTGTGCCTTTCCAAATCATGTCCAGTCAACTGAATTTACCACAGGTGGACTCCAATGAAGCTGCAGAAACATAGCAAGGATTATAAGGGAAAACAGGATGCACTTGAGCTCAATTTTGAGCTTCATGGCAAAGGCTGTGAATACTTATGTACATGTGCTTTCTCAATTTTTTTATTTTTAATAAATTTGCAAAAACCTCAAACTTTTTTCACGTTGTCATTATGGGGTGTTGTGTGTAGAATTCTGAGGGGAAAAAAATGAATTTAATCCATTTTGGAATAAGGCTGTAACATAACAAAATGTGGAAAAAGTGATGTACTGTGAATACTTCCCGGATGCACTGTACATTAAAAATATTAATGTATTTTATATACACACACACACGAGTATAAAAATATATGTTGTCGTACCTTGCATAACTGAATAACCTTTATGGCACAATAACAATTCAATACATTTATGGTCACTACAGTATTTGGATTTAATAATCTTCATGTGGGGAAAAGGCTGACTCGCATAAATAAGTAGAGTCGAATAATGCAGTCAAGGAGGTAGCATATTTCCTCATGTTTGGGTATTTTTCCTCTGTGAGTAAGTTCCAAAACTGTCCAAGAGCCCCAGACTTCAGCTGAATGTCATCATGTACTGTCAAAATCTCATTCTCCACTGTAGAGGACTTTCAGGTGAAACAGTGTTGCAATTTTTGATGCGGGTGAGTCACCCTCAACATCTTCCCTAAATGGATAGCACTTAAATGTAGCGATTTGGCTCAAGTAAAGCTGAGTCTTGAAACTGTCTGAAACTTTTGACACTGTTCTTTTTTTCTGCTTTCATATTATGTATCTTGCTCTGCATGTGTTTCGAGCTTAAGTTTTTTTGTCTTTTGAATTCCAGTGTTCATTCTTTAACCTGTTCTGCATGTGTTTGGCCCCCTTGTTTTCTTTAACCTTTTTATGACGTTTTACTTTGTTTTCTACTGTTTTTATTTCTGACCTCACTTTATCCTGCTTTTTTTTTTTTTTTTTTTTAATGACACCTGGTCCGTGGTGATTTTCCCTTTTTTAAGTAATAATTTCCATTTGTTTGCGCTCCTGCGATCTTTACTTTCTTTTTTTATATTTTCTAGTTTTCCTACTTTCATGTTCTTCAACTTTCTCCACATGTGTATTGTGCCAGCTATTTTTTGAGCCTTTCGAATTCCACTGCTCTCATAATCTCTAACCTGCTCTGCATGTGTATAGTGCCAACGTCCGGATTGGACGTGTTTTTTTTTTTCCAATTCAGTTTCATAGTTTTTATGAACAGTTCGAAAGTGCCTTTCCACATTTTCCTTCTTTGGAATAGCAATGATAGATCAGCAGATCAGACAAACGCACTTAAATTGTGACAATGTCACAAGAAAAGTCCTCTTCCAATTCCACATCCAGCCCATATCCTCCCCAAACAATTTTTTTTTTAATCCCTTCTTTAGTCGATATAAATTGGAAGGCTAACTAGATCACAGCCGGAGTTTTGCAGTAGCTTGCACGTTTGATCGTGCGTGCGGGATGACCCGTGTGTTAGAAGAGATCTCAGACTGGCTGCCCTGTATGTCAATCAAGTGGCAAATGCCATATGGAGGATATATGATAGACTAACGTTTAAAAAAAATTTTTTTGAATGCAACGCGATCTACCTGCACTACCTTTGCGATCACCGGTCGATCGCGATCGACACATTGGGCACCCCTGCAATAGAAATTGATCCTTTCCCTCAGTCCAGCAGTAAGCTACTAGACAGATTGAGGTTTTGAAATAGTCTAAACTACTTATTCCCCTGTGTAGAGGACTTGCTGTTTTTGTAGACTAGTGACTGATGCATTATTTATTCACATCAGTGTGAGCCAGGCTTAGGACTGGACATCACAATATGTTATAATACACTAGCACATTGTTATAGCTCACCCAGTGGAGAGAGAGTAGCATTTGGCCCTAATTGTGCAGTTAACATAGGAGGAACCTCAGGATACATTTTTTTTCCTCTCTCATGTATTGATAAGTCATGTTTTTCTTACTTGTTCTTCTCTTCCCCTTTTGCCAGCCTTTCCTTGCTTCTGATATGGCCATATCAAGTCCTGATGCTCTCTCCCCCTCAGGCCTTAAGGCTGGCTCCCCATTTTATAGCTCTTACCCAACCAATCCTCGGAGACGTGTAGCTGATAACAACATAGGTAAAGAGACACTTTCTCAAAATCCAATGTTTTTGAGTAGAATAATGCTGAGTTTGGCCAGAATTTATCAGTTTTACTGTACTTACATTTTTGCATCAAATTGCTCTCCACTTTGCATAAGTGTTAATTATGGTTAATGTATCTTGCCTTTTTCCTAGATCACATTGAAAATATTTATGAATAGACTTTTTTCTTTTCACGTAATAGCTTTATGTATTACATGATTTGTTATATTGAATAGGGGGGGGCAATATATTGGAGTGCTAGTAATCTAAGCAAATCATTGCATCTTTTCTAGGGAAAGATGACGAACTCCTTTGAGAACTAGGTTATATACATCTTTGGAGTGCTGCCAGTCTTTAGTTAATTTAGTTTTGTTGGTTCTATATTTTATTTTATATGTTAGTGAAATTGGTGTAAGGGAGAGATGTGTTTAACAGCTTGGGCAAATACTGAAACAAAGGTTTACTATTTACAATGCTGTTAGAGAGTATCGTTTTATAGTCTTGTTCTTGCCTGACAGAACCTTCTCTTACATTTTTGTTGCAGATAGCCAGCCAAAAAAGATAAGGAAGGTTCCACCAGGACTACCTTCATCGGTAAATTGTTAATGTGTTTTTTCCAATTTATTTTTCATCTCATCCTTTTCGAAGTGGTTCTTAAGGCTGCATAAGAAAGTAGCATGCACGTTTGAACAGTTTACTTTCCTGTAGAATAAATCTCATTCATAATGATTGTATGTACCGAGTACATTTTTTTTCCAAACAACCATACCAGTTAACATTTAACCAGAATTAGTCTTTTTTTTTTTTCTGCCAATAAATGAGATTTTATGCCTGAACATAAGCTATTACATCTACAGCATACACTGTATTCCTTACAGAGATACTGTTGCTGATTAACAGTAGACTGACTTGATATTGAGAACTGCATTATCATAAAATACAACATCCAGTCAGGCTTCTCCCCATGTTGCTGCTTTAACGTGCGGTATTAAAGCAAGCACCGATTACGTCAAAAAACTCGCTGTTATACCCTGCTATTTGCAGGGTTAGCTCAGTTAATATCTGGATAGTTGGAAGCCCCCCACGACTATAATATCCCCTTGTAAACTTGCCTTTGTTAAATAGATGCACATTGAAATTACTGTACATTGGGGGAGGGGGTCTATAGCACACTCTTAAAATAAGGCCTCTTGCTCAAATACTTTGCACATACAGTAAATCCAGATGCCCTCATTAAGACATGGCTCTTCGTCCAACTGAAGACTTGTATTTCAATTTGTTTTACTTAAATGGCAACCCCCCTACCCCCTTTTTCTGTTGTTCCTATCCTTTCTAAAATATGTGAACCCATTTGTGGTGTTCAGGTTTCTGTTCTTGATTTACTATCATAATAATGCTCCACTACATATGACTACAGCTCACTTGTTTTATTTTTGTTAATTCTAGCATTAAGGCAAGCTGTTTTTAATGTTACATATTTTACTTTTGCACTTAAACTTTGGGCTAGATTTTACATTGCTATACATGTTTGTTTTTACACTATTTTATGTCCCCTCATGTATAATTCTAAACTTTACCCAACACCAAGATTTGAGCCATGCATTAAGCCTTCTAATTGCCTCAGTCTTACCTGAACTGGAGCATGGCACAGGCAGAATGTGAGCGAGCACTACCATGTCATGTTGGTTCTACCCCACGGCTTGGCACCTAACTTTAAATTTGGATTTGCAGAACTGATAGGCTATGCTTATGTATGTCATTTTTTTTCCCCTCAAACAATAACAATTGGATCCACCTCTGCTCTGGCCAAGATCTTATCCATCATTCCATGGAGGTCTTCCACCTGAGCAGCAAGAAGGCAACACACTGTGCGGGACTCGGTCTCTGGATCATACCAGTCTTCAATCCCCCTAATGACCGAGTCCCCCACTATCACATCCTCATTGTTTTTGGGTACTGGTTTTCAAGGCACCCGTTGCGATGTCATTTGCCTGCCTATAACCTCAGTTTGCATTTTTGTATATTTTTCAGGTGTATGTATCAACATCAGGGGAAGAATACAACCGGGAGGGTGCTGGTTTTTCATCTGCCAAAGGTAGCACAGTCTACCCAGGTTCATTTTACATGCAAGGTAAACCTGGCTTCCTATGCCTACTATTTACTCCCCAATCTGAGAACAAATGGAAGTGTTTGTACTCGGTAACACATCTGCAATCTCTCGCCACTTTTACAGATGGCATGCATGCTTCTCCAGATCTGTGGAACACTGCAGGCACAATTGGTCAGACTGGATACTCGGCTATGCTGGGAAATGCTGTTCATATTTCTCAACCAAGTAGCTTCAATAGCATTCATCCTCAGGAACGAATGGTGAGCGTTTCCCAGCATTGTTTTTGAAAAGCGACAATGCCTTTGGCATTCCCTGATTCATTGGAAGTAGACCGTTGTACTGTATTGTTGAGATTTTTATAAGCTATCTCTCATCCCCCACCCCCTCTGTTTTTCTCAGAATTACCCTTTGCATACAAGCGAGGTCAATGGCAGCTTACCCACAGGTTTCCACTCAGGATCAGCAGGCTACAGTGTGTCTAATCCTACGCCCCCGCTTAATGGGACAGACACTTTATTAGGTAAGTTGGTTTGACTGGTTGAATCATCTTCAGTTAATCCAATAATTGGGACCAAAAGAACGAAACCTTAAAATATATATATTTATTTTTTTATTATTATAAAGTGGTGATACCCGTCTTTGGTCTTGAAACCCAACCCTCAAGTTTTTTTTTTTTTCAGTTTTGCATTTAGTTTGCAGGAATTTTTAAGTCATCGTATTTGAGAACATTTTTGAAATCTTTTAATAGTTAATTCCACTCACTAAGAGTAGAAAAACAACTGGGCCACCAATATTGTGTGTTCTTTGTTTAATATGGTTAAAGTAAATATAATTTAAATCTTTAAGAAAGTTAGTTTAAAAAGGTCAGATTGGCTACAAAATATAAAGTCAAGCTAAGCAAATTGGCTGTCAGTTTGTTTGTTTTTTTTTTTTATTATTAAACTGGTAAATCACACCATTAATAATTCTTTCCATTTATATAGCACTTTTCACACTACTCCAAGCGCTTAGCAATTGCAGGTTAAGGGCCTTGCTCAAGGGCCCAACAGAGCAGAGTCCCTTTTTTGCATTTTACGGGATTTGAACCGGCAACATTCCGATTGCCAGTGCAGACCCCTAACCTCAGAGCCACCACTCCACCTAATTACTAATCAATCAACTCTGGTCATATACGGTATTGAGAACTTTCTGGTTAGATGGGGCTGACAGAAATATGCCAACTTTCATACTAGTAAAGGTTTTAAAAACCATCATGCATTCAAAGTCTCAAGACAATATTAATTTGTGTTATCAGATGCTCCCCCCACCCCCAAAGTGACTTGATCATGGACATGAGAATGCAAGTGAAATGATACTTTCTAAGCATGGAAACGTGGGAGCTGTGCTGAGCCATCCTTCAGTGATAGTGTCATGAATAAAACTACACTAAGTAAATCCTACTACACTAAATCCTGTACTGTAATGTTTAAGGGAAAACTGCATCATAAGATTTGACAGTGGGTTAAAGTTATTATAGCTATCATCATGATACAGGCAAAATAATCTGCAGAGATTTATTTTTTTATTTCCGTGTCAAGTCTCATTTCTTGTTGATCTTCCACTTTATTTATGTAAATGTTTTTTTTGTCTTTTAATTCTTTTAGCAAATCGCAGCAGTCAGCCAGCAAGCTCCGGTGATGAGATTGGGAAGGCATTGGCCTCAGTAAGGATATAATTTTTTTGTATGGAAATGGCTAGTTACCTTTGTTTGTCCTAAGATTTCTAATGCTATAGTACATCTTCATGCTTTTTTTTCCCATCTCTTTGCCATGTATAAGAAAGATAGTAACTGAAATTCTCTAAAATGTAGAACCTTTTTTTTTTTTTTTTTTTTTTTCCATCTCTAGATATATCCTGCAGACCACACTACCAATAACTTCTCTTCCAGCCCCTCTACTCCAGTTGGTTCTCCACAGGGGATTGTAGGTAGGAGACCGGTTATGCATAACTAGAAATAAGCACCCTTCTACAACTGAACTTTAAACTGCTCATTGTCATTTTTATTTTATAAAATGTGTTTTTTATTGTAACTTTTTTTAACTGACAAACTCGTTGCTTTGATCTCTGCTTTTTCTTAAACAGCTGCCTCTCAGTGGCCCAGACCAGCTGGCCAGACTGCCCTTTCACCAAACTACGAAGGTGGACTTCATGCATTGGTAGGTACAATGCTTTTTTTTCCTTGGTTCTAAAACTACATCTTAATAACCTGAACAATATTTTGTAGGGTTGAAATTATTTCAAGGTGGTTTCTTTTTGTGCAGAGGTCATAATCCTATTTAAATGTGTTCCATAAGACATTTTGCTTACAATAGGTTATGGAAACTCTCCATGTTTTGGGCTTTTTCAGCAAAATAAAATGGATGATTGCTTGGAGGAAGCCATTCATGTAATGAGAACTCATGCTGTAGGGCAGACTGCAGGAATCCCTGGCAGCCACGGAGACATCCATGGCATTCTTGGTACAACATCGTCATCTACGCACAATGGGACTGTGGGAAACCTTGCTCAGGCATTTTCGGGTCCTGGGATTACAATGGTCAACAGGAACTCTTCCTTAGTAAGACTTTCTTGCTGTTATGATATGCTAAAATAGTGTCCAATATTTCAGTATTAAAAGAGGATTAATGTGTTTAGTCTGAACAGTTTTTTCTTTTCTGTTTGTCTCTAGGTTGGAAATCACCATGAAGATTCTGTTGGGTTACCCAGCAGTACCACCCTGTTGCACAGTCACCACGTATCATTACCATCCCAGTCTGGAACTCTTTCAGATCTCAATCGTCCGCAGGAATCCTTTACTAGTGAGTATCTCACTTAGCTAAATTTAAGACCTCAGCCTCGTATTGATAGTATGATGGGTGACATAAGCTGAAGTACAGTAATAAATGTTTTCAAAATACACTGATTTTTATGTGATAAATTTGATGTATTTGGAGAAATATTAATAAAGTAAATAGATGGTTGGTTTGGAAACTAAAATGGGCAGGTTTAAAGAATTGTGATACTTGGTAAAGTTTACTTCCACCTTCACTAAACAAAGGTAATTATTGTGGGAAGGTTGTATTGCAGTTTTTAGTAAAATAAGGCAAAATGGTGACCTTTAAAACTTCTATACACATTTGTGCAAGCTACTACAAAGTTTTACATCACAAAGATCTGAATTTTTATTTTTTCCCACACCACTTCTTTAATAGGAATTGTTGTAGAAGTTACCACTGACTAGCTTTTATTCAGTTCAGGCTCGCAATAACACAGAACTCAACTCAATATCTATGGACACATGAAAGGAACAGACTTGAAATGAAGTGTCAGTTCCATGAATATATCTGTCCATCCATTTTCCAAACATGCTTTTCTTGAGTAGGGTTGCGGGGAAGTTGGAACCTATCCCAGCAAGCATCTAATGCGAGACACCATGCTATTTCATCACAGGGTGAACACACTTGCACACAAACACTTTACGGCCAACTTAGCCATGCTTGGTGACCTAACTTGCATGTCTTTGGACTGTGGGAGGAAACCCATGAAGTCACGGTGAGAATATGCAGACTCCATGTAGGAAGCACCTGTGACACAAACTCTGATCTCGTACGCATCCATACTTGCTTATTCACTCCCATTTTGGTTTTACCAGTCATCTTAACAGCATTTAATATTACAGTAGAGAAGCCTGAAAACCTGGGGTGGGGAACCCACTTGGAACGAAGTAGGAGCTCAAGTAGTGATCTTTTGTCCTGCACACTAGTGCCATCCATTCAAGGAGACAGTAGTACATCAACATGGGGTTTTGTGGTGTTCCTGCATACAACTAGCTTTTACTTCTGTGGGGAGCTATTAGCAAGTAAACTGTTCCAAACCTTACAGCTTGGTTTGTGTTTTGTTTATATATTACTAAAGAGTAGTTTGAGAAAGAGGTGGGAGAATTGTCTATATGTGAAACAGTTCTATAAAATTGCCACTGGTTAGCATTCCTAGCCTTGCAGCTTCATTCATAAATTTGCAATTCATCTGTCTGGTTGTAGTTTGTATGTTCCTTTGTGTGTGAGTTACCTTCCCACATTCCAAACCATATATTGGTTTGGTGGGTTTGGGTGAGAGTATGCCATAATTTTGAGCTGACTTCCCATCTGGTGCTAATTCCTGCCTCTTTCCTGATAAGATGCATCTCCCAGTAACACTGTAATGAAATTAAATGATTTACAGGATTGGTGAATAATCCCTATAAAAAAGATGCAAGTATGTGTATTGAGCAGAGTTCTGGGATTATCTTCTAGGAGTTTCTACTGTGTAATGTCATTAAATAAAGTTTTGTCCCTTATGCCTATAGTTTGTGTAAATATTGTCATCACTGCTTAACTTTCAAATAATTCTAACTATGCAGGAAGAAGTAGCATAACACTGATTGTGGCTAATGTTATTGCTTTAATTTGAAGAAATCAATAGGGGTGGGTGGTGGACAGAGTAGGTTGAAATACCATAGGAAAATATTACTGGTATTCTTAACCATTAATGTGTCAGTCTTGACTTATTTACAATTATTGTACTCTATGACCTGATGACATTTTTAAGCAAGTTCTTTGTTTTGGTAAGTTTTGTTGTTCTAAACTGTTATGCCAGTACTTGTGCACAGCAAGTCAGAACTGAGGAGTACAATATTGCAAAGAGTTGCACTCATTGTACATTCCTGCTTTTGTTACGGTACCTGTCTTTAGAGCATAATCCAGTATGTGAATAACAATAGTGATGGATTTTAATTTTTGTTTGATGTGCAGGTAGTACTGTTAATGTAAGATCATAATCTTTTTTGCTTAGCAGATCTGAGTGGTGGCATCACACGTTCAACACTGCCTTCAAATCCTTCTGATATTAAGAGGGAAGAGAAGGAAGATGATGAAAATTCAATAGTTGACAAGTCGGAGGATGAGAAGAAAGATCCAAAAAACTCCCGCAACAGCAGAGCTAGGTAACTTTTTTATTATTGTGGGTTAAGGCTTAGAGTATGATTTAAGGGGGTGGAAGTTAGTCAGTATTGGTAGCGCCTGCTTGTTTTACTATTCTAGAATTGAAGAGTAAAATTCCCATTGATTTTTTTTCAAACTTGGAAACCTTTTAGTGCAGGCCCAGTTAATGCTTTCCTGTGAAGAAATGTCTTTGCACCTGCTGTGTCCAAGTGCTTTAGAAACCGTTGTTTTGTTTCTCATTTCAAGTAGTCAAGATGATGATGATGATGAGGACCTTCCTGTAGAGCTTAAGGCTGAGAGAGAGAGAGAGCGGAGGGTTGCTAATAATGCCCGTGAACGCCTGCGGGTTCGGGACATCAACGAGGCCTTTAAAGAGCTTGGCCGCATGTGCCAGCTTCACCTTAGCAACGATAAACCTCAGACCAAACTTCTAATCCTGCATCAGGCTGTTAATGTAATTCTCAATCTGGAGCAGCAAGTGCGAGGTCAGTGCGGGGCCCCGGCGAGTGGTGCTGTCCTTCCTAAACCCCACCCATCCCAGTTTGTAATCTGTCCTCTCGGCATGGGGCTATCTACTAATGTACTTGCACATGCAGAATATCTGCTTCTTGTGCTTTTTTTTTTTTTTTTTATTTCTTTCCCCACCCCTAACACTTTTTCTTGTTCTACTATCAGAGAGTAGAGTCTTGAGCTTTGCTTCCATTTTTAGCATGCCTGGCCTAATGTGTGCCTTTAATTCCTCTTCCAGGAACTGCTATTCTTTTCTTAACATGCCCTTCTCTCCCCTCATGCCACAGAAGGTGGTACATAATTTCCATGAGGGCTTCTCATATTAGTTGAGACCTCTATTTTTATTTAATTCTTTACAGATTATACTGTATTTAATTATTGTGTTATCTTGCAAGTTCTGTGACTCTTAAAAAAGGTAAGTTAAATCAAGAGTTCAATTATTTAAGCCCCATCTCACTGTATGAACCTTAAGGGTCATTACCTATCCTTTTTGTAAAAGACCCTAGGGTTGGGTATCCTACTTTGGAGGGTAGTGGGGTGCTTTGCTTATTATGAATAGATTTCCGCTTTATTCTCACACTTCCTTTTCAGTGCATGGTTGAAATTTTGTTTGAAAAGTTATTTGAACCTTGTTTTCTTTATTTGCAGAATCCAGCTTTTTTTGGAACAGCCTCAGCCTTGCTAATTTATTTTTGCTTTTGCCTTGCGCTCCACTTTCTCTCTCTCTCTCTATCTCATGCTTTCGCTTTCTCACTGGTGCTTTGCTGCCCTCCCAACCCCTGTTGGGTTATGTTGTCCTTTCATTTTGATTTGACTTTTAAGGACAGTCACCTGATGGCCGGTGCTTCCCATGGTCCCCCTCTTAACTTGGCTGCAATAGGGAGCAGGACTCTCCTCCCTTGGTTCTCTAACAGTAAAGACAGACTTAGTGTCCCTTAGGTTAAAATAGCTAGTGGTGCATTGAGTGAATGGTGTTGTGGTGCATATACTGGTTATTGATGTGACTATTCTTACCATCCCTTGCCCATTATTATTTTTGTTTGTTTATTTAAACCTATTCATGTGATATCTGAGAGAGATTTATTTTATAAAGGCCCTTTGCATTCCGTAATGTCCTTCACAGGCTGCATATATAATGTGTTATATATAATATTATAGAGGTGGAGAAATTGTCTGACACTTCTCCAAGGCTCTTATTATTATGGTTTGGGAGTGGAAATAAGTTTTCTTAACATAACTGCCTTAATTTCTTCCAATTTGACTCTGCTGTTTTAAATAGTAGAAAGATCATCTCTTTAGGGCAAGATGAGGATTGCACTGTGTGTTTGTGCCGCTCTGAGGGTCATGTGTCTCGGCTGTGCCAGGTTTCCGGGAGTAAAAATAATGGAAGCTGGATAGTGCTGCCAAATGACTGAGCATTCAGTGAGCAAAGATGCAGTTTGTTTCACACCCCTTTGCACATCAAATGTTCAGCATTTTGCAATGTTACCACTCCCTCCAGTTTGCTGGATGGATGGTAAAAACTACTCATCCACCTTTTACATTTTCCCAGCTTGTACAAGCTGGCACACACATTATTGCCCCTCAGTGCTGCCAAACGTCCTGGCCAGATTCTGTGCCCACTAACGGCCTCTTGGTGCTGTGAACCTCCCCACAGCAGCACAGATGAGGCCATCACCTTGGAGGAGAAGGAACACAAAGATCGGGAGAGGCGAATGACCAATAACGCCAGGGAGAGAATACGGGTGCGAGACATTAACGAGGCCTTCAAAGAGCTGGGCCGCATGTGCCAGATGCACTTAAAAACTGACAAAGCACAGACCAAACTAATCATCCTGCAGCAAGCCGTACAGGTCATTTTGAGCCTGGAACAGCAAGTCCGAGGTAGGGTCCTGGATCTACTGCAGCGGGGGCTGTGGGTAGTGAACTGCTTTAGAGCTACTTGTGCTGTCATTTATTTTCTTTGTTTACTTCTTTGTTTTGTTTTTTTTTTTTTTCTTTTTTCCTTTCTGTGCTTGCATACCTTCTAGTTTGGCCTTGAGTCTCTTGCTACTTTTTTTCCTTATCAGTGATTATAACAAGAACTGTTTGCTGAAAATACATATCAAATTGAGCTATTTGCAGTATGATGCCAGATGGGTCATATATTTGAAGACAGGATTGGAGTGCTAGTTAAAGAATCTAATTATGTATTCCATTTGTCCATTTCTAGAGCGTAATCTGAATCCCAAAGCCGCGTGTCTAAAGCGGCGGGAAGAAGAAAAGGTCTCTGGAGTTGTAGGAGACCCCCAGTTGCAGCTGACGGGCACACATCCTGGTCTTGGAGAGGGACATAACCCAGTCAGCCACATGTAATACCTCGGTGAGTAGTGCATGATTTAACATGATTTAGTAGTGTTATCTGCAGGTTTCTTCTGTTGAGTAGAGTGCCTGTGAATAAACTTGGACTGTATCTTAAACAAGAAGTCCCTTTAGCTGCAGTGCGGACATTTTTTTTTTTTTAAGTTCTAGTGTGTACTTTTTTTTTTTTTTTTTTTTTAAATTGATTTTATTAAAAACGCACAACATTCCACACAAATAAATCCATTTTTACAAACCTAAGATCAAAAACAAATTATCCCCCACCCCTGAAAAAAAGAGCTAAGCCAGCAGAGTAAAACTTGATGCTAGTAAAAATAAGTAGATGAATTACTAAGTGAAATGATGATAAATGGGGGGGGTGGGGGGAGGGTAGAGAATCTGCTTCTTCAGTGCTCTAAAAGCTTATTCTATAATGTTATGGTTGATATCCTGCCAGGTTTTGAAAGAGTTCTGCACAGATCCTCTAAGTGAGAATTAAATTTTTTCCAATTTCTAATAATATATAACATCAGTTACCCACTGACTTAGAAGAGGAGAGTTAGGATTCTTCCAATTGAGCAAGATAAGTCTAGGTGCTAATAGTGTAGTAAAGGCAATTACAGTTACAGTCCTTCTCCACTTTAAGCCCATCTGGGAGTACACCAAACACAGCTGTTAGTGGATATGGGGGGATTGTGACACCAAGGCTGTCTTGATAAGCATTTAAAGATTTTGGTCCCGAATGATGATTTGGTGCAGGCCCAAAACATGTGGCCCAATGAGGCTGGAACTAGATTGCAATGTTTGCAGGTTGGATCTTGCCCTGGAAACGTTTTGGACAATTTTAAGCGAGACAGATGTGCTCAATTATATAATTTTGAGTTGAATAATTGTATGCTTTGAGCATATGGGGCTCGAGTGGATTCTCTGCATTGCTACTTTCCATTCCTTTTCTGAAATATTGAGTGTGTACATATTCTACCAGTCCTAGATTTCCCCTGAATGATGACCCTTTACATCTGGAAGTAGCTATTAAAAATACGAACGTATTGCTATTGTTTTAAATTAGACAACATATTCCATCTTTAAGACTCGCTCCCACGGTCCTTTTTTCATTCCAGTTTGTGCCTTTTCAAAAGGAGAAATGCTTAACAACTAGTAAATAATGGGAGGATTTGTTTCATGAGTGAGCTCATGTTTGCCAGTGGCCATATATAAAGCAACACTGATTCACAAGACCACTGGAACCCCTTTAAGCAAACTTTGTGGAGGCCATGCAGTGGAAGATCGCAAAGCAATTATGTAGTTTCGCAAATTAAAAAGATACTTATTAACCCTAATATTCATTGCCAAAAACAATCCATTAATTTCATATGTCCACGTTTTCTTGTCAGTGTTTTTTTTTTTTTTTCTTTCAGCAGACCATATTTTCAATCATACTGCTGGTTTTGAGAGAGCCTAAATATAAACATATGTAAAAGATGTTTTTTATTACAAATGCCTGAGAGATGCACCAGGCTTATTAACTCTTTTAGGGCGGATGTCGACTTTTGTCGACAGGAGGGGTTGAGGGCGCATGTCGACAAAAGTCGACATCCAGGGATAGAGGGCGACAATCAGCTGTTAATGGCGACAAATCTCACTGTCACGTCACAGGCATTCCCTCTGTGCTTGGAGGAATGCTAGACTCGTTGACTCGGCAAATAAACCTTGCGTGTGTGTGAGTTGCGAAATGTAAACAGGCAAGATGGCACCGACATGTGAAAAGGCAGCGAAGCAAGTGCAGAAAAGAAAACACTCGCATTATGCGCATTTGCGCATTATCGCGGAGTCGGACTCTTGATTTTTCAGAATCGGACTTTATTGGCAGTGATCAGGAGATCGAGCAAGAGAGTTAGAAGCAGGCATCAGCTGATCAGACACCAGCCAATGCCGCGCCAGCGGATCTGCTGCCAGTTGCGTGCCTTCGCGCAGCCGATGCATCTACGGCAAGGTTCGCATGGGATAAATACACAGACATTGATCCGTTGAGAGCTGATCTGGCTACCGGAGTTTACAAGACGGCATGGCTTGCTGTTGGACACGACAGATCACCAGCTGCTGTACTTCAGGCTGCTGTCTCCTGATGCTGCTTTTCAGCTACTGTCAGACGAGACAAACGGGTAGGCAGAGATTTTTTTTGAATCGCGGGCTGCGTTTGCATCGCATTCTCGTTTTTCAAAGTGGAAACCCACAACGAAAGACGAGATGAAGCGCGCTGTGGCATTACAAATAGAGATGAGACAGAATTGGTGATATAACTTCAGGGAGCATTGGTCCAAACGTGTTTTGTCCCCTGGTGAATTAGGTACGTGCTGCTGCAAAGTTTTATTCACTTCTGTAATAAACAGAAGCAAATCCCATGGGGTGAGCCAGGCTATAATGCCATACATAAAGTTCATAAAGTTTCAGAAGATGAAAAGAGGTGACAATACGGTTTTCATGCTGGCAGAAAACTTGGTGACAGTGGCATGGCATGATGGCAAATGGGTGACTTGTCTCTCTACAGTACATACTAACAATATATGTTAGAAAGTGCAGCAACAGACAATTGAAAAATAGGCACCAAAGCAACACATATAGTAAGGAGTGCAATGTGGCAATGACTGAAATTGGCTGCTTTGAGCGAGATCAGACTTTGCTGTGTAAAATGTATGTGATATGTATGTGAAATCAGAGTATGCAGGCTCATGCAACATGCAAGACAGTAACATTTGTCAAAAGGAAATATTTTTTGTTGATTTGATATGTTAAACAATTGCTTTGTGTTCTTTTTTAAAAAATGTTAGTTTTTGGAAAAATATTCAGCCCTGGGAGAAAAGAAACAAAAAAAAAATTAGCCCTAAAAGAGTTAATGTTCTATAATACATATGTATGCCGTCTTGCATTTGCAACATTTAAGCTTTGGTGATTTCCTGCTAACGTAAAAAAATAAATAAAAATGCCAAGCAAGTTTGGTGTCTACAGTGTTTCCGAGGGTTGTGCATTCCTTAAAACGATAAAATACACATATATCAGTTGAAACACACTGCATCGTTCGTAACAGTCAACTAAACAATTCATCAGGTTTTGGGTAAGAATTCTTAAATGACTTTTATGTAAAATGCAATTAAGTAAAATAGTATATTGTTGCTTAAGTCTCTATTTTGACTAGTTTAAACTACACAGATGGCTTATCTTCGATAGCCATTCTTTTATATATGCCGCTGGAACCAGACTGACAACAACATTTATTTACATAGCACATTTTCATACAAAAGATGCAGCTCAAAGTCTTTACAGGATTAAGAGAGAGGAAAAAAACAATCTAAAAATAAAATTATGCAGTACTAATTAACATAGAGTAAAAGTAAGGTCCGATAGCCAGGGAGGACAGAAGAAACATAAAAAAGAGAAAAAAACAGAATCTGCAGGGGTTCCAGGCCATGAGACCACCCAGCCCCCTCAAGACATTCTATCTAACATAATTGATCTCAATCAGTCCTCATGGTTTTCAGGCTTCACATGGAAGAATTTGATGGTGATGGTCATTTGGACCTTTGGCCTTCAGTCCATCAATGTAGGGACCGCATGGTGCTTTGATCGGGAAAACCGGAAAAAGAACAGCAGAGAAAGTAGGGGTTAGTATGGATTTTGGAGCTGCCAAGAATAATTATAATTAATTGCATATACAGAATATCAGGATTAAACTAAAGTGAAGCTATGAGAAAACCATGTTAAAATAACTATGAACTATGACATGAACTATTGATATTATTTAGAGGGCATCTCTATGACCTTAAAGGGACGCATCACAATATGTGGCACTGAAAAGTGCCCAGTCAAGGTTTAAATTGGACAGTTTATGCAATTCTGGCAAAAACTTGCTAATACCAATTTGCATCCTAATTTATGTTTTCATTTTTGTGTCGGGTATCTTTTTGTTCTGGCAAAATGTAGATTGAAATTAAACATTACGCAAACATTTTGCTTGAGTGAAACGTTTCACTGTTATCTGTGTCTCTGTTACAAGATATCTTCCTTTAAAGAGTGAAGCACAATATAATTACTACCAAATTGTCAATTGTTGATGACAGAACAAGGAATTCATACTAGAGTGTCATCACATTCTCCTCCATTGTCTAAGTTTTTAATCCGTATTGGAATAATCTGAAAGTGAAGCAAATGTGAGGAGAATACAGTCTTCATTTTAACTATATTCTGTCCACTTATGAGAGTGGAGGAGTTGAACAGCTATTAATGTCTTGTTCAGTGCTTTCCATCAAAGTGCATACCGTAGGTACTCGCGTATTAGGCGAAAAATTTATGCCTTAAAATTCATTCAAAAAAAACAGGGTCGACTTATCCGCGGGGCAACACAATTTAATAATTATAAGCCAGCAATGGGTCTTTTTACTTCTGGTACATGCTTCCTCAGTTGGTTTCATACAAGGGACGCTATTGGCGGATGGCTGAGAAGCTACCCAGTTAGAGCAAGCAGTTAAGTTCCTGTGTGCCGATTGGCTCAGCGACGGAGCGCCAAATTCGATTCCACTGCATTAACCAGGAAGTCTCGTCTCGCTCATTCAGCATCAGCGTGTTTCGCTGTATAAAGAGTTTAACTTTTGTGCTCTTTTTTTGTTTATCTTTGTGCATAGTTAAGCCCTTCGTTATGGCTCCAAATCGATCTGCTCTTGCTACTGCTTCAGAGGCCGTGCCCAAGCGCCAATGGAAGATGCGAACGATTGCTATAATTATAATTAGTTTTATCCTCAACTTATACGCGCGTCATAACAAATTTCGTAATTTTCGGCTTAAAAAGTACACTCGACTTATCTGCGAGATCGACTAATACGTGAGTATCTACGGTAAATTAAGCTTATAAAGACATTTACATTTGCTTGAAAATAACTTCTGTATAATTAATTGTCCTGGAAAAGTCTATGGGAGAGATTGTCTGCAAAAATGAAAATCAAAATTGAATTTTAATTTTATAATCTCTTTTGCAAGTTCATTTTCAAAGTCTGCACACAAAAATGCTGTAAAAATTTAAATTAAAATGACACACACCCATTTGCCATTTCATTTTCAGCATGGACTGCAGTGAAGCTACAAAAATGAAAATTAAAAAGCATTTCCACTTTGCATTTTCATTTTCAAGTTCTCAACATGCAAATAGTGTGGTTCAATGGGCAGGGCTTTGTACATTGATTTCCCAGAATTTTGTCCTGCGTAGCTGTAGAGCCACTTTGATAGATTTTTTCTCACTTCGACTGTTGAATTCATATGATTTTGATCTTTTCACTCCCGTACTGCAAGCTTCACAGCAAAACCATCCCAAAGCCATGCATAATTGTAGTTCTAAAGTAATTAATGTGCAATTTAATTACAATATTTAACATGACATAAATGAACCTTTATTACTTCATAGTTTACACTTATTTACACTGAAGTGGAAACGGGGTGGTTTATATTTTTGTAGTATTATATTGTACCATTGGCGCTGAGCAGCATAATGGCTCTTTGGCAGAGATGCTGGAGAGTCTCTCGAGGCTCAGATCTGTAACCAGGAGTGCCGTTTGCTGCAGCAGTTACAGGGATGGAGACACCTGAAATACTGACACCAGGGCAGGAGCTCCCCCACTGCTTTTCCAACTGCTAAGGTCCAATTTTCTGGTTGCATGAACATGGGCGGAGCTTCAGGATCACGAAGCTGGAGAAAAGTGTGTCAAATCAAGTTGCCAGTGATCTTACGTGAACCGTGAGAAGCAGGACTGGTGGTAAAAATGCGCAAGAAAAAGAGAAGGCAGATCATAGAGACACTGTGAAGTGGCAGTGAAGGGAGAGCCTCAAAGCTGAGATCCAGACCTAGAAAATGGTTTGCAGCACCATTTCATTAAGCGAAAACTGCAAATAAACCGGTACATCTGCATCTCCACATGAGGAGGTTCGCCTGCTTGCTTACAGCTGACCAGAATTGAGCACATCTGCTGCACCGAACAACAGCACAGCACTTAACATCCTGGTTGTGCCACCTGCTAGTGCAGCATGCAACATCCACCTGCACCATTTGACAGCGCAGCGCTCCCAAACCCTGCTGATGTGCTCTCAACACCAGCTGCATGACTAAAGTGAGAGGGAAGACCACCCAACCGTTTCAATGAGTTTGTGCGCCATTGGAAGTGGCCACTGCGTACAGTAACTTTGAAGGGAGAGCTCTGCACAGGACAAGTTACATCAACTAGCGATGAGTCACCAAAAGATTGATCTGGCATTATATCCTCAATAGCAAGAGTGCCTATAAAAATGGCAGTTCTGCACAGTCGCACAGGCTTTTCAGAATAGTGCAGCAAAAGGTAAGGAATCCCAAGCATTGCGGTACTCGGAGCTGACGCTACACTATAATACTACAAAAATACATAATCATTTTTATCATTTTCATTTTTGCAGAAAATACCTTCCTTAAAAGTCAGGGGAAACTGCTGTAATATACAATGATGTGCTAGTGAGTTAACTAGTAAAAGCATCCCCCAAACCCCAAATTTTAAGTTCAGAGATCTTGTAAAAATCCAGTTATCAAGTATGTTTAATAAGATCAGCAATGTTAAATATGGGTTAGTGATGTAGAGAACCATATTCTCTGCATAACGAGATGTTTTAACTGTTCGTTCCCTTGCAATTCCCTTCATCTTCAGGTTTTGAAAGGGACAAATGGCCAGTGGGTTGTTAGCAATTGTCTATCATATTGGTCATATTGGGCAGTCTTGTCGTGTTCTACATTGTAATCTGAAATTAACTGAATTTATATTATTTACCTGTTACTACAATAAGAAATGGGGCTGGACCTCTAGCCATTCTCATTGGTAGAATACAAGACACAATTATCAAAAGCCAGAATGAACCGTAAGTTTGTTTGTAATAGGCTATTATTTTTGTCTATCCTAGTTGAATATTTATTCCCTTTTTCCCTTTTTATAATATATATATATCCATCCCAGAGGGTAAAATTGTCTTTCCGCATGACATTTGAGGGTAAGAGCTCAGGGTCTGCCATTGTACAGCACCAGGTCAGGCCAGGTTAAGGACTTTGCTGAAGGACCCAACGGAGTAGGATACCTTCTGGCACTAACAGGATTTGAACTGACAGCCTCCCAGATACCATTGCAGATTCTTAGCCATAGAGACACCACTCCGCCTTAAATTCTAAACTTTCTTAAATTCATGTGGCAGGGCAGAGGAAGAATTCAGCTGGAAACCATTCTGCATATTCCCAAAAAATTAACCTTTAACATAAAAAAGTTGCAGGCAGGTAGAAAAAATTGACAAGATTGTGTAGGGCATAAGAACTGCCAGAGTAATACACTGCCTGGCCAAAAAAAAGTCGCCACCTGGATTTAACTAAGCAAATAGGTACGAGCCTCCTATTGGATAATTACTGCATGGGCGATTACCTTTCAGCTGGCAACAAGTTATTTAACCCAAACTGGTGCAATGAGTTGCTTCTCATTTCTTAAACAACCATGTCGAAAGACACATCTCGTGGTCGTGGAAAAGATGTTAGTCTGTTTGAGAAGGGTCAAATCGTTGGCATGCATCAAGCAGAGAAAACATCTAAGGAGATTGCAGAAACTACTAAAAATGGGTTAAGAACTGTCCAACGCATTATTAAAAACTGGAAGGATAGTGGGGACCCATCGTTTTCGAGGAAGAAATGTGGCTGGAAAAAAATCCTGAATGATCATGATCGGCGATCACTTAAACGTTTGGTGAAATCAAATCGAAGAAAAACAGTAGAACTCAGGTCTGTGTTTAATAGTGAAAGTAAGAGCATTTCCACACGCACAATGCGAAGGGAACTCAAGGGATTGGGACTGAACAGCTGTGTAGCCGTAAGAAAACCACTAATCAGTGAGGCAAACCAGAAAAAAAGGCTTCAATTTGCTAGGGAGCATAAAGATTGGACTCTGGAGCAATGGAAGAAGGTCATGTGGTCTGATGAGTCCAGATTTACCCTGTTCCAGAGTGATGGGCGCATCAGGGTAAGAAGAGAGGTGGTCAGACTCTACCATCATCAATGCAAGATCTTGGTGAAAAATTAATGCAACACTGGATGGAACTAAATCTTTTGACATTGCTGAAGCTTATCGAAACAATGCCACAGCAAATGCGTGCCGTAATCAAAACTAAAGGTGGTCCAACGAAATATTGAGAGTGTGTGACCTTTTTTTTTTTTTTGGCCAGCCAGTGTAGATACTATTATATAGTGCATTTGTGGGAAATAATGGCGGCACGTACAAAGAGTTCAACTTTGTGGCGGTGCACACAGACACCACGGCTTCATGCTTCCCGAAATAGGTGTTCTTTTCTGCTAGTAATGTTTTTAATGTTTCATTGTTTTACAAATGAAAGCGAGCATCCACTACAGTCGCCAAAAGCATCTACAGATCGACTCCAACAGCTCAGGTATTTATAGCATGAAAGCAATACCACAGGAGATACATTGACTCCTACTCTTGGAAGAAGGCGATGCAGACGGTGCAGGGAGTGAAAGCAAAAGAGATTAAGCGAGCAGGATGACTTGCTAGGCTAAGAGATGCTCTGCATATACCCCTCTCCATAGGGGAATACTAGATCACTTGTCAATACAATTGAGCTACGACTGGATATTTCCACACACAAAAACTACAAGACTGTTGCCTTTTGATTTTTTTCGGAGACGTGGCTGGATCCCACCGTACCGGACGCAGCAGTTGAGCTTGCAGGTCACACGCTCCACTGAACCGATTGAATCCCCAATTCCGGTAAGAAAACAGGTGGAGGACTGTGTGTCTATATTATTAATAGGTGCACTAGTATAGTCACTATCAACAAAGTTATGCTCTTTGGATTTGTAATATCTGATGCTAAGATGCCGACCGTTTTACCTACCCAGGTAACATAGTTGTTGTTGTTACAGTAGTGTACGTACCACCTCATGCTAATGTTAAGTCAGCACTTGAGCAACTGTTTGACATTATCCTTAAGCAACAGATCTTGTACCCTGATGCAGTTTTTATCATCACCTGGGATTTTAATCAAGCAAATTTTAAGGATTTATTCCTGTAAAACCAGAAAGGAAAACACTATACAAACATAAGATGCCTATGAGGTCGTTCCACACCCCCCACCTTGGTCAGTCTGATCTGTCTGTCTCTTGTTCCAGAGCACAAAACTCTTATCAGTAGTACTAATCCAATTTGCAGGTTTGGTCTGAAGTTGCCATCTCCTGTGTGCTTTGAACACGCAGACTGGAATATGTGTTTCATCAGACAGACTTGGAGACATATATACTTCATCTGTGCTGTCGTATATTAATTACTGTGTGGATAACCTCACCGTCAAGGAAAGAATTAATTTTTACCCAAACAAGAAACTGTGGATTAATAGTGAAGTCAAACAGCTGCTCGGAGAAAGGGACAAAGCCATTGAATTAGGAGACACCTCAGCCTATAGCGCAGTCTGTGGAGCTGCCAGTGCTAACCTCAAGAAAAGGCATATAGTCTGCAAAACTTAAGTGCAAACAACGGATTAGGGAGGACTTGGACAGTAACTCAGAATCAAAGCAGAAGGGGCAAGGCATCTGATTTAATCAGAGATTACAAAAAGAAGGATGACCTGCAATACATGCTGGCTAGTGCCAACCTAGCAGAGGAACTTAACAGTTTCTTTGCATGGTTTGACAAGGACAATAACCAGCCTCCAGACAGCTTCAAGCTGACCAGAGACTCGCAGTCTTTGGTCCCATACATACCTGTGTTGCGGCAGGCAGACAACCATATCAACATACGGAAGGCAGCAGTTCCTGATAGTGTACAAGGATGTGTGCTCCAGGCCTGCCCTGACCAACTAGCAGAGGTATTTATTCAACCTCTACCTCTCCTTGTATATGGTCCCCACATGCCAGAAATCCATGACCATAGTGCACATTCCAAAAAATAAAAACTTGGGATAACCTATTTTAATGACTGTCAACCAGTCGCAAATTTATAATCACCCATGTCAAAACCTCCAGCCCAGCTGATCTAGACTAACATCAGTTTGCCTACCGGACAAACCGATTGATTGAGGACGCCATCTGTATGGCTCTGCATGCTGCCCTCTCACACCTGGAAAAGCCTAACACCTATGTTAGGATGCTCTTCTTTAACTACAGACTGGCATTTAACACCATCATACAGGGTACGTAGCCAGCTGATCTGTATGCAGCCGGTTACTGGATTTTCTCCCCAATTGCCCCCAGTCTCTCTGGCTGGATACGCACATATCCTCCACCTTTTAACCTGAGCACTGGTGTGCCACAAGGCTTTGTACTAAGCCCCCTCCTCTACACACTCTTCACCCATGACTGTCAATCCATCCACGATTCAGACATTATTGTTAAATCTGGATAATATGACTGGCTTCGTGCTTGTATCAGACAATGATGAATTGTCATAAAAGTAATTTCATTTTCACGCAATGACAATAAGTTCTTGGATCTTGAACGTTGCAAAGGAGAAGGTGGCTAATAGCCCAGCATTTAATATTTTGAATTTATGAATGATGTTCTTTTGACCAGTACCTTGCATCTTCATTTATGGTTATAATAGATTTGAATTTGGATTTTTAGTGAAGCAAGCTTTTTGAATATATTTTTTTAATATGCTAAGCTGAACTAAGAAGAAAAGATACAATCATTCTATATCAGTCTTGAATGTTGCACAGTATATGATGTCTTTTATGCTGTGTGCTAAAGTAAAGTCATCCTAATGCAAACCCTACTGTACTCAGGAGAAAGTGAAGTACTAAATGTCTTTTCAGACAGTTATGGTGGGCTGTGAGCAATTATGGGATGTTCCCAAAAATGTTTTCAGACTTGAAATGTGATTGGTGATGAAAATGTCTTGAACCTTGACCATTAAGAGAAATGCTAATAAAGTCAAAACAGGTTTTATTTTTCAACATAATCGTCTACGAATAGTTATAAATTTGTTCTAACATTAGCAGGCAGTGTGAGATAGTGGTTAAGTCTTTAGACTTCAGACCTTGATGTTGTGGGTTTAAATCCCACTTACTGGCATTGTGTGATCATCAGTAAGTCACTTCACCTGAATGTGCTACAATTGGAAAAACAAAAGTGTGACTAGTTGTATCTCGGATGATGTTAGTTGCCTTGACTAAAGGCATCTGCCAAATAAATAAATAAAACCATTAAGAATTTTTTTTATATACAACTTACAAAAGTCTTCCCTTGCCTTGTGCACCTATGGTAGCTAACTTTAATGTCTTCATCATTAAGGTAGTACATTCCACAGAAATACTTAAGAAGAGTTAGCAAACAGGGTTAGTCGTATGAAGTAATGTCTGCACAGTATAGTGCATGTGACATCATTTTGAATTAATTTTAGCAGAGCAGTCTTTGCAACCTGTGCATTGTGACAGAGTCCATTGTCTGAAAGTATGAGGAACAGTCAACAGATTTCCTTGTCACTTTTTTGACTGATGGGCACAAAGGGCAAAGCAAATTGACATTGCAAGATTGAAAATTACTGAAGCCTTCAAACTCTTTTTACTTGGATAAGTTTAAAAAAAAAAAAAGAAATACACGTTGCTGGAATGTATTTAGAAATCTACAGTTGAAATTTAGTAGGAATATTTCAAGCATGTCTATATCCTTTTGAGTGAATTGGTTAATTCAGTAGTAATTAAAATGGTCTAGAAATGGATGAAATGTTTTGCTTTTTAATAAAAAAAAAACTATTGTTGGAGACTGTTATAGAATCTTTTTTTTCTTCTAGGTCCTTGCTGTCTGGAATCAACTGCTTTTTTTTTTAAAGATGTGGCCTTAATCTGCCCTCCTCCTAACTGCCAAAACTGTCACTGCCCAGGATGAAGAGCTCTGTCTGTCACTGCCCAGGCCCAAAGGCCCACCTCTGTCTCAGGATTAAGAGCTCTGCCTGACCACTGTGGTGCCACTTCCCAAGGTGGCCAGTGCTCACCTGAGGTGTGTGTGTGTGTGTGTGTGTGTGTGTTTTTTTTGGTTTTTTTTGACGAGGGAAGAATGCTTTTTTTTTTCTTTTTTTTTTTTTTTTTTATATAAACAAAAGTTGTATTAATGGATGATTCGTCACCCATTGGTCAGTGGGTGGCGGATATTGATGGCCTCACCACTCTGCTTTGTAAATAAGCAGGAATGTGTGCCTAATTCTCTTTTTGAGCTCTTTTATGAAAGAACATTTTCGTAATGCTGAGAACAAATTTTTTAAACTGCTTATTTATAAGCAACTCTATATATAAATATATATATATAAAATATATCTTTTTTTAATGTACAAGTTTGAAATCTTTTCTGTACTGCATTCCCAGCAGAAAAGGAGCCATGTTAAGACATTTTCAGAATGGACTCATAACCTCTGGTGTGCAAGTTGCTGCACATTGAAGGAAAGCCATTAGAGACTGGACCATGTGCGTATCTCCTTGGCGCATTTTGGGAGTAACAAAAGAAATGCCTGCCACTTTACATTTGGGCATTTTATGTGGGTGTTGGGATTGTCAAGTGCCCTCAGCGAGAGCATGAAGGAAGCCTCTCTGCATAGTGTGTTTACGCGCTGCTGCGATGGTCAATGGTGTTGCTGCTTTGATCATATTACAACACCAAGATGGACGTTTGGATTCCATACATCTCCCACCCCTAAAAGAAAGAGCACCCACCCCCACCTTCCTCATTCATAAGGTAGACTCCTGCATCTTGGGCTCCAGTTACTGGTCTCTGTAATCCTGCATTGTTGGACTCCGAATACACCACTTTCGTCCTCAAATTTCTGCCCCATGGACTATGACTTGGTTTGTAATGGTACACAGCACACTTTAAGTTCAATATCCCAATATTTGAGATGAGCAGAAAGTCCCTGTAATTATTGTACCTTTTTTAGGTAACGGACGGATTTTTTTTCTTTTCCTTTTAAACTGACTGTAAGGTCTTTGGGCCTGTTTGAGCACTAGGTGGGGGTGGGTCACAGTGGACTTAAGGTGCATAATGGAGGATGTGATGTTTACCTAGCCCCTTCACAGAATGACATTGATGTGATCAGAGTGGTCAGTTGCATCTTCTGTACTGACACCTGGAAGGAGCCAGATACTAAAACAGAGCAGTAGAGAGCCAAGCAAATGTGCCATCACTTCTACTGTTTGAAAAAGTTGAGCCTGTACCTTTAACAGGGCTCGTCTGTTCTGACTGAAGTCTCCTCCAACTATCCTCATATGTGATGCAAGGCAAGAGGGGATGGATGTCTGGTGCGGGTGACTTCTTTCAGTCTGTCTTGCTAATGACGCTCACGTGATGCCTGCTGTCCGGATGTGTTTGTGATGTTCTTGATACAGTAACACTTCTTGGTCTGTAGCAGTCATTCTTTAAGGTATTGGTCTATACAGCATGAACTCCCTTATTGTGCTTCACTGGGAGTGCCCAGCTAATCGAGCCATTGCCTTTGAAAATGTGTAATAGCTTTGGGTCGTAAAAATACAGTCTGTGTCCCAGCTGTCATTTGGGCAGACAGTGTGAATGCACTGAAGTGCTGGACCAGGCTTTATTCAGGGTGCACAGTCCAGCCCATCAGTCCGTGATGCTGACGTCTTTGTCTACAATGTTGAAGTCCGCACCCTACCAGGTTTTTAGGGCTGCATGGGTGAGACATTGCACTAAGTACTGCAGAGCACGGTGTTTATGGTGGGGGCGGGGGGGGGGAGGGGGCTGGCGGTAGGGAAGTTCACTAGTCACCAGCAGTTTTTAGTAGCAAGTACTCTGTAGAAGAAGTGTGGCCTTTTCATTTCTCGTGTTGCTTGTATTGCGACGGGAGAAAAACCTATTAGTGCCTGACATGCTCTGTGGGTTTTTTTTTTTCTTTAATTTTTTGTATTGAGAAAGAAATCTTATGGACTCTTTGTTTTTGAATTGTAATAAGAAATGCAGGTTTCAGCACAAATATTGAGGAGAAAAAATTTGAACGAATAATAAATCATGAGGTTTTCCTCCCCCTCCCAACAGATCTTTTATTTTAGTTGGTGTGTTTGTTCTTTGTTGTTTGTTTTTTCTTTTTTTTTTTTGTAACATGTTTTGATAAAAACAAAATACTCTGAAGAATGTTACATATGTTTGTACATTTTTTTTATGCAAATTTAATCATTTTACCCCTCTTAAGTTGTGTGTATTTTTGGGGGGGGAGGGGGGGTTGATGGGTGGGGCCTTTTTTAGTTTTTGTTCTAAATGTTTGTTCCAGTAGTTCATGTCTGCAGCTGGCCTATTTGGGGACATTCTGCTGCATTTTTCATGTGGAGGACAGCTTGTTTTGGCAGTGGGCCGGCAGAGATTAGACAGGGTGGCATCAACCCGCCTTCTCTCATTCCTCAACCAGACACTCCACTCCCTGACCTCTTCCCTGAATAATTCAAAGCAAGTGGTGGTCGTGGCAGGTTGTCATTTTGTGGACTATTGCAGATTTCAAATAGTGACTAAGTAAGGTTCTCCGGCCCTGCAGGTAGACCGAGATGCTGCCCTTCATAAGATGGTGTATGATCAGGAGCTGTATTGAGTGCCTCCAATCCAAACTTTTTTTTTTTCTTTCTTTTTTTTTTTTTTTTTTATAATGTAGCTGTTGATAACTGTCCTGTATATAAAAGTAATGTAGCAATAAATGTGCCATTTTTAATAACATACTTTTTCATTGATTTTTCTCTTTATGACTTATATACTTGAGAAAAAATAAACATGCAAAAAATACACTTTGTCTTTTTTTTTTTTTTTTTTTTTTTTTAAATGTAATATTTACATCAAATGTGTTGAATGTTGACTTGCAGACAGTTTTAGATGACAATTTAGTGTCTAAAATTGTACAGGGTGGAGAATGAATTAATGTTTCCTTTATGACAAACTATTTTTTGGGGTAAGTATGAAAATTGTAATTTGTGTTATGGATTTTTTTGTTGGTGGAGTACCTAGGTGTAGAGACTACAACTTGTCTTAAAGTTCCAGTACACTTTGTCACTGTGTGGCATCTGCCTTTTTCCCTGGGCCCATGTTGGTCTTTCATGAGTTTCTTAGATTTCTTTGAACACAGGGCTGGATTGAATTTCTTTGATTCTAAATTGGCCCACCTTAACCAAGTTTGCTAGAAGAATGATAGGCACTACAAGTGCTGGTTTCCTGTCTTTTACCCAGTGTGGCTAGAAATGCCTCCAGTTCATCTGCATTGGAAAGGATTCCTAGAAAATGAATTGATGGAACTCTTAAAGTTGTTCAAGTTACTCTGTGATCCCTAGTGTGGGCTTTTGTTTTTGGAATTGTAACACTTGGAGGTATCTTCCAGCCTTGATCGAACTTAATCAGTTAACCTGTTTATGCACTTGTTCTTTTAAGCCCTGAAAACCTTTTTCTTTACAGCACTTCATCAAATTTATTTAAATTACTACATTTACTAAAAAACCTAATTTTATTTAAAAAATAATTCAAATTAAATTTGTTTATCCTTTTTGTTTAATTCAGATACTAGGTGTTCACACCCTTATTAAATGAAGGACCTTGTAATCAATATGTATGTGAAAAGCAAGTTGGTAATTTGTAGCCAATAAAAAGAATGCCATAGTGGTCAAGAAACACACCCACTGTTTTGAATGATACCATTAAAGATGTTTATATTGAACCAATTCCAACTTCTCATACAAATTCTTAAAGCCAGACATGATTTATTTTGATTTTTAACCTTTACATCAACAAAAGCCAAATGTTTAACAGTCTTTTGGAATCCAAAGTACATTTTGTAAGGCAGTTATACACTTCACTCCTTTAAAGAGGGAAGGTATGTGCACTGATAAAGGTTTACACAAGAAACCAACACTGCCCCAAAAGATGATAAACATCTTACAATTTTAGTGTTTGTCAAATATGCAAGTCTATGAACTATCATGTTTTTATGAAGTAGGATTCTTCAAGTCTTGCTTTCTGCAGCTTCTGAAGTCTGAGCTTCGGCTGTTATATTATTATTTATATGTATATACACTACATATATGTATGTGAGAGGAAGATATATACCCAAGGTTTCTGTTTTTGTTGTGGATTTCTTTTAATGTTCAAAAGTCACTCTGCAAAGGACTTGGAAAATATATATATATTTTATACTCCCAGCAGTACTGGACATTGCCCAGCTGAGTAATTTGAAAGCAGGACTATCTAAATTCTATAACTGATGTTTCTTAAAGTGTGCCCTCCCAGAAACTAATTTATTTAAAGAAAAGGCACTGCGCTTTAAATCTTGTTGAAGTAAAAGTGAACCAAGAGGTTCAAAAGTTCGGGTTCCAAAACAGTTGTGACCCAATCCTCCAGGCAAAGTGGGAATGGTGTGCAGAATTTTGTTGGGTCTGGAAAAGTGGTGTGGAATTGTATAAAGAACAAACACACCCTCATTGAGTGTTATAATTGTAAGATACGTGATTTTACCTTTTTCAACAAAATTTGATTTGTTGAACAGCAAGTGAACAATTTGTTCTACTTAGGCCACTCTGACTAGTTGAGGGCATTCCTAAGCTGGCATAGTTGCAGACAAGAAACAACAGCTAAAAAGTAAGTTACTCCTACTATCGACCATTGTTTTTGAAACCATATTCTGTAGATCCCTAGGGTCATGCGAGCCATCAGCCGTAATGCCTTGAATCACCTGTACCAGCTGGAAGAATTAGCATTGATCAAGGAAGCGACAGAATTGGATGCATCACTGATCTGAGCTCACGCCAACCAGAATGCAATGGTTCCATCAACTGTTACGGTAGTTAGTAAGTGAAATGCCTCTGCTGTTTGATCCATGCTTTTCTGCATTTGTCACTGACATTTAATTGTGCGCATTAATTAAACTGAATGTATTAAAAATGAGTACTTTTTTATTACCAGTATGAAAATCAAACTTGAGTTGTTTACTGTTTTTGATACATCTTGATGTTTGCCATTTTTTGTGAGGTCATGTTTTTAAAAAGGACTTTTGATGATCTATGAGCAGAAATTATATTCCTTTCCTAAAGGTGAAGTAACTGATCTTGTGCAATTTTTGAAATATACAGATTGGAAAATTTCATTATGTTACCCTAGTTCAGCTTCAGTCATCACTTAAGGAAATGTATTTGTCAGCTATTATAAAATGGAAGGAACAAAGAAGAAAATTAAACTTTGTATCCAGAGTATTGAAAACAACATTTTTGATAACTTTGAAACCTATATGACCAAGTGAATCTGGCAGAAATAAAGGTTGTGGTTTATTTAAAAGGTACTGTGATCCATCTTTAACAAAATGCCAATTTGTAAGCTTTTTCTAAGATGAACTTAGAGGTTTTTGTGTGTGTTTGATCCCTTTAATCGTAAAGAATGATCTCTCTCTGAATGAAGATGTTGTTGACTGATCTTTCATCATGTTATATTAAAAAATTGAAGACCAGTGTAATTTTTAGTCAATTTCAGGTTGTCATCATAGTGAATGTGGATGTTTAGGTGGGTAAGAATTTGTTTTTATCCCAGTTTGCTTCTCCATGCTTATTTGAAAGTAGAATCTCGGCTGTTACTGTAATGAAAACAAAATATTAAAATTGGACAAATATGACACTTACTGTACATTAGATATGTTAAAAAAATGCACTCAATATTGATGCTTTGTATCATACAATGGCTGCTTATCCTTATTTACATTTATTATGACTGAAACATGATTTTTATTACATATTTTTGAATAAATATATACCATATATTCATATTTAAACTTTCTTGATTAAAATATTTTCATATAAATAATTTTGTGATTTCCCTTTTTTCACATTTTCATAGGGGTTTCATGGATTAAATAGAAAATTGTATAGGACTCTGCAGTCCTGAAAAGTTTATGAAGCACTGCTATAGACTGAAAAGTTATAAGTACACAACTTCTTATATCCTCCAACCGGTGCCATCTTTTAGACTTGAGGCAAAAAGAAATGTAAGCAGTGTGTTTTATATGTAAGTATACACATGTATCACTCTTAATATGTATAAAATTGGTGTTTGTGTGTCTATTTTGCACTAAAATTCCTGCATATGTTATGAAGAGATGGCACCAGGATAATACTGTGGAATTCAAAAAAAAAAAAAAACACCTAAAACCCCAAACTCGGCTTTACGGTAACTACATTTTAGTTGCACTCTTAATAGATGATACCTGTATGCCATTAGCAATATTCTTCAGGGATTTTCAAATTTTGCTAGTTTTTTTTTTTTTTTTTTGCTTTCATCTAAACCTAAACACTAAACCAGTCACCTGACCAAGGCACTGTGCAGTGACCTGTGATGCTTGAATGAAGGTGGGTGATCAGCTGACCATGTGCCCCACTGTGATGAATCCTCTGGGACCAAGCCTGGAAACCATGAGGAACAACTTCATATTTGCATTAGGTGGAATGCCCAGTGGGGCTTGGGTGGTCTTTTGGCCTTGAACTCCAGTAGATCCCCGCACCCCCAGCTTAACTAGTTACTTTTTGTCTATCCTCCAGGCCCTAGAACTTTACTGTCATACTCGTCTGTAGAGACTTGGAATACAATATCACACTGTATATAATGTTTTTACTTTTTTACTAATTACACGTCCATTGTACAAGTTTGTATGATTTTTTTTTTTTTTTTTTTTTTTAATGGTTTTTACCTAAATTAACCTTTTCCATTTTTTTTGGTAACTATTTCTTTGACGTCTTGTAAAGCACTTTGTATACAGTGAACAACCAACATTTATTTCTATAGCACATTTTCAGACACTGGATGTAGCTCAAACACACACACACACACATCATATATGTATATGTACTAGCTGTGGTACCCGTCTGAGATGGGCTGAGATCTAAATAATCGATGTAGACTTCATCGTATTCAGTGTTAATGTTTGCAGTGCACTATCTGTTGGAATGTGTTTTGTTAACACATACTGTATAGTAATAAAATGCATTGTGATGTGCCATCTTCTGGAATGAAAAATGCAAACATTAGCACTGCTTTTACAAACTTCATAACAGAAACACAGCAACCAGATGGACACACTTGTTCATCTGTTGCAATGTCAAATGCAATGCATTTTATTGTTTCAAATGTTTGATTTGCCATTTGTTGAAGAGATAAAAACCAGATCTGACACAAAGATACCCAGACACTTTTATTAAGGTATTACTGTGGTTTTCTTTTCATGCCTTTATATGGCTTCATATTCATCTGTCAATTTTTTTATTACAGATTTTGTCCAGCAGGGAGCAGCAGGTTCCACAAATAGGTTAGGTTAAAATTGCACCATGAAAAGGTCCTTCGGCTTCCAGTCCAAGATAGAACAGCAACACAATACTAATAAACAATCACAACAGAAATATCCAACTTGTGTCTTATAATACAAAGTCATCTAGTGAGCAAGCCGTGCCATCCTGATGGGATAGCAGAAGAGTGCACTTGCAGTGGTGAAGATGGCCGCTGTCTGTCTTGGTGCTGTGGCTGCTATTGAAACTGTCAAAAAGTGTAGAGGGTGGAAGGTTAAGGACATCCACCAAAAAAATTTCCAGAGCAGTGTTGTAGTGGGCTTCATAAGTACTGCGGTGTGGTAGTTTTTTTTTATATCTAATTATAACTAATTATGCAAAAACACCATTAATCACTCAGTGTCTAACATATGTTTTAGAAATATTTGTGAACAAAGTAATTTCTCATCCATTTCTTCTGGTAGAGCTTTATAAACATTTTTTAATCAACTGCTATAGCATAATAATGAAAACAAAAAGCAAGAATGCTGTAGCCCTCAATGGACAGAGTTCAGCAGGTCAGTTCTAGAACCTTCTCAATCCATTTCAGCATTGTGGGATGCCAGAGGCTACCCGACCAGGTTTGGACGTGACTCTAGTCTATCACAGAGACCACTGCTACTCGCACATACTGTAGGCTATGTTTATTGGTAATTCCAAATTGTCGCCAAGTAATTAAACCTTTTAGAATGAATTCCTTTTTTACTTGAGCACGTCCACCCGTAGTAATTTTCATAAAATGGGACTTAAGAGACATTTTAAGTGAAAGGCAAACTTTATTACAGTGACTGACCATTACAGATACCAGGTGGGTGTGGCTCTCTGAAAGTCTGGTCACCCCATTTATTATCATAGTCCTAAAATGGGACACTTGTATCATATTTGCCCACACATAAAGCTTGCTTAATCTCATGATTTTTAGTGCAATCATGGTACTGCTTGAAGTGGAAATAAAAGAACTTTTTTTTTTTTTCCTTCCCATCTTCTTGTCGCTCTCACAATGCTGTTTAAATTTAGCACAAGTTCTTAAGCGCTCTCACTTTGAGTTTTGACCGCACTCTTCTACTTAAATTACATCAGAGAGCTGAGTCCCTTTGGAATTTCATGCATGCTGTTCTAAATTTATTGTAATGTTTGTTTCAGCTGAGCCATGTTTGTTCCACTGAAAAACTTTATTAGATGGGCTGCCTGTTAAAACCTGGACAGTTTGATATTCTTCAATTATTTATCGGGGCTGTCCCTGTTGTCTGGTCACCCTAGTAAATTATAGATTATGTGGCTTAAGGGTGAATCACGTACTCTTGGATGTCAGTTGAAATTAAGAGGAAATGCTTCTTTACTTAGAGTTGTGAGACTCTGGAACAGACATGGAGTTGAAGTAGAAACCTTGACAACCTTTAATAAGAATAAGAATGATGTGTTGGGACAGCTTAGTTGTTAGCTAAACAAACTGGCCCAATGGACTGAATGGTCTCCTTTCCTCTGCCAAATGTGTTGTGCTTTTATCAGGGTTTGTCCTTTTTTTTTTTTTTTTTTTTTTATATCATTGTTTCATTTACAAAAATACTGTATATGAAAACTTATCAACACTAGATAAGTGTTTTTTTTTATATTATATATATACTGTATAATATAAAAAAAAAAAAAAAAAAACTTGCTATAAAATTTTCACATCATTAAAAATATTTCTCTAAACCAGGGGTGGGCAATGTCGGTCCTGGAGAGCCGCAGTGCCTGCAGGTTTTTCTTCCAACCCACTTTCTTAATGAGAAGTCAATTATTGCTGATGAAGCACTTGTTGCTTAAGTGACATTTTGATGCTTCATTTTAGTGGTCCTGTGTGTTAAGGTTCCCCACCCTTAATTGCTTATTTCAGTCTTAAACAGCTGCATTCATTGTTTTGAATGGCTCCTTATCCTCTTTAATAAAATCCCTGTGTGCGTCCAGGTGTCCGTGTGTGTGTCTTCTGGTGAAGTGCGCATGCGCGGGGTGCGATGCGATGCGTGATATTACTGTTAGAGAAAATTACAGGCGTTTTACGGAAATACAAACCAGTATTACGGTGAGAGGAAATTAAAGGTACACAATACAGTGACGCATATTACAGCCACATACAAGCTAGTATTACTGTCAGAGAAAATTAAAGACATATTACCGACGCGCACGCCTCTATTAACGCCAGAGAAAATTAAAGGTATATTACGGACGTACAAGTCTATTACTGTCACAGAAGATTAAAGACACACAATACATGGTGGCAGCCCCTGAACAACGGTCAGCTCCGCAAGTAAACATCAACAAAAGAAAGGCAGAAAGACAAAGAAAAATACGACCAACAAACGGAATGAGGTCAAGGTCCTTTGCCATTTAATATAGACTGTTCCTACTAATGTTTATGCACTACTTTTCTAGCACCCGTTATTGTAACGGGCATAATGACTAGTCTTAATACATAATTCGCCTGCCTCCTCACTCACTCACTCACATCCGTCCGAAGCCGAATGCGCAGTCGCCTTCTGCGCAACTGCCTGAAAAACCTTATGAGACTGACATCCAACCCCAACATCGCGGCAGGCAGTAGATTTACGGCCGTAAAAATTCAAAGAGAAAGGCGACTTTGATTAAAGCTCTAGAGGCCTGAAATGTGATTTCGACTACAGCTCGAGGCCTAATTACGCATTAATTCAATACACCTATATCAGGTTTGTGGTGCTTATACTTATTACTACAGTATTCCATATTGTACTGGAACATTCATCATTCAATATTATAGGCCTGGAAAATTCATCAACTAACAGTACAAGCCTGTACAGTAATGAGTAAAGCGGACTACAATCATTATAAAACAACTTTTTCTTTACTTATCATTTGTTCTTCATACACTGCTGACACAAACTCGTGCCCGTTTCATCTTACGTTGTCAAAACAGGCTCTTTGTCTAGTTTAGTAATAAGATGTAAATGACAAAGCAGCCAGCAGTTCTCTATCT